>NC_056735.1:787453203-787753203 GCF_019279795.1 Protopterus annectens
GGGTCGCCACAGCAGATCACCTGTCTGCTTATGATTGGCAGTGGAGTTTTACAGTGTCGAGTTGCCAGCCTGGCACCCAACCTTCCACAGAAGGCACACACACACTCACACCTAGGGCCAATTTTGAGTGTCCAATCCACCTGCAGCATGTCTTTAGAATGTGGGAGGAAACCCACACGAAGGACATGCAGACTCTGCACAGAAGGCACCCCAGCCAAGGATTAAACCAGAGAACTTCTTGCTGTGAGGTGGTAATACTAACCACTGCACCACTGTGGCCGCCCACTTACCTGCATGTAAAAATACAATCATCATCTTTACTAGTGACAATTGTCATAAAGATTGTGCCCTTGTCACAATTATTTGTCATTTATTTTCTTGTGTTTAATGAATATGGGCATTCATTTTTTGACAATTTATGTGCTTTGCATTTAATGGTTAGGGGCAGTGTTAAATGTAATACAGGAAGCAGCTGTTAGTGAGTGATTTATAATTAAAATTTTTAGCTAACCAAGCACAGGTAATTAGATTGCCTTAGTATTCAAATAGTTGATTTAATGGTCACTTCTGAGAAAGTAGGCAATCAGGTTTCAGTTTATAGCCAGCGTTTAAATACCATCTTTGAAATTAAGTCCGGAAGGACTTTTCTGATTTCTGTGTTGTCATATACAGGTGGAGACAGACTGAAGCAGTGTTTCATTTGTTGTAGGAATAACCACCTTTTCATGCTGATCTAGCTTTGGAACCTGTAGTAACAGGTCCTTGTATTGTATGCATAGTTTCAAGCAGATCCCTCCTTCATTTTGTTGAAGCTATTTTTTTTGTAACTTGTGTTCAGCTGCTTGTACATGAGTTACTGGTACCAAAATCATGCCAGGTTTAGAATGCATAGTATGCTTACACATGCTTAGCTACAGGTTCCATGAATATTCCAAAACTAAATCTCTGCAAACAACATTGATATACCAGTATAAATTTGGGTAGTCATTCTTATCTTCTAAATAAAATAAAAATGGTGTAGGACACTGCTAAACTGTATCACTTTTATTGCATAAAAATACAAGATAAAACACAAGATGAGCGCTTTCGGGATATTCCCTTCATCAGATACTATTCTCATAAAACAAACACTTTTTAAAATGATGAATAGCCAATAACAGTCAATGAAAAACCCGCCTATTTTGGAGGGTGGGTTTCACAGGAATCACATCATTAAGCCCTGGTTTCCTACTAGCCAGCAGCTCAATTATCCACCTGGATTCAGTTAACTCTGTTAAATGCTTCAGATTGCCTCCTCTATTATTCACCTTAACATTTACAATGGCCCTAAAAGTAAAACTATGGGTAGGATAGTCCATCACATGTCTACTTAAGGCATTATTTATATCATTATTCCTTATACAGGATAAATGTTGCAAAATCCTTTGCTTAAACATTTGATTGGTCTTACCCACATAAAAACTGGGGCATTGGATACATTCTGCCAGATAAACAATATCTGTGGTACGACATGTTGCTCTGCCTGGAAAAATAAACTTCCTATGTGTAACTGGGTGTTCAAAATCAGATGATCTCTTTATATATGAACAGGCTTTACAACCTCCACAAGGGGCTGTTCCTGTCGATGTAACTGTTGTTTTATTTTCATTTATTTTCTCTCTACAAAGTAGGTCCTTGAGGTTTTTATTCCTCTTGTACCTAAATCTAGGATATGTGCCTACTACTCTACTTATACGTTCATCACCCATTAAAATGTTCCAATTTTTACGAACAATCTCACAAACATCACCAACATTCCCACTGTAAGTGAGCATTAATTCAGGACCATATTGCTTCTTCGAATCACCTGTAGGGGTGGCAGTGTTCGGTGTATCTCGTTCTATCCAAGGTTTATACTTGGTATTATGAAAACTTCTGCTATGATCTATAACCCTATCCACCACCTTACCCTGGTAACCCCTCTGTAATAAACATCCCTTTAACTTAAACAATTCTGATTCGTATACTTCATCATCCAGGCATAATCTTGAAACCCTGCTGGCTTGCCCTTGTATTATGTTGGTGTACGTGTAACGTGGGTGCATACTATCATAAGCTAATAATGTGTTTCTCCAACAATCTTTTCTAAAAAGTCTTGATGCAAAACCCCCGTCATTCTGTTCTATATGGACATCTAAAAAATCTATTGAGTGGAAGGAAGATTCCACCTGAAATTTGAAAAAGGTGGTTGTCGTATGCAGAAATTCTACAAACTGATGTAATAGATCCACATCCCCTTCCCACAGGATGAAGACGTCATCCACAAAATGTACATACATCTTGATGTACACCTTCCACATCTCATTACCCAGCACATGTATCTGTTCTCATTGCGATAAAACAAGATTAGCATATGTATTGGCACAGGGGGTGCCCATAGCTACCCCCTGTGCCTGCTTGTAAACAGAGTCAGCTCCTAAAAAAATATTATTTTCAAGGACCAACATTAACAACTCCTTAACTAGATTAATCTTATCTTCTGTTGCCTTTGACTCCCTTAAAAATGTACTTATCATATTGACACCATAGTTGTTATTTATCACAGTGAATAAGTTGTTAACATCCATAGTGACCATTAATAATTTAGTTGTACATTTCACTTTGCCCAGTTTCATCAGAAAATCACCTGTATCTTTTAATACATTATCCAGCCCATCTACAAAGGGTCTCAGATAATGTTCAAGCCATAATGATATGTTCTCTGTAACCCATCCCCTCCCCGAAACTATGGGTCTAAGGGGTGGGTTAATCAAAGACTTGTGAATTTTAGGAAGTGCCTTAAAATAGGCGTTACAGGATTTTCCACCCACAGAAATTCAAAAGTTGTCTCATTGATCTTTAACTCTGTTAATAACCTATGCAGAACTTGATGTACCCTATCTGTAGCATGCTTTACACCCAAAGGATTAATGCTGACATATGTGCTCTCATCAGACAATACTTTCCTTAACTTTTCAATGTACCATGTTGTATCTAGCACAACAATAGCCCCTCCTTTATCAGCTGATTTTATTGTTATTTCTCTATTCTTCATTAGACCTTGTAGTGCTGCCCTTTGTGATGGTGTTAAGTTATAATACTTACTTTTATTGTCCTGCATAAAATACCTAATCAAATCTTGCTCACAACTATTAATAAATAAACCTAAGGCTGGGGTCAAAGGTGGAACATAACTGCTTGGTTTCCTTAGTACTTTATCATGCAGTCCATTCCCTCCAAACATAACTTGCAAAGCCACATTGCGGGTAAATAACATTATATCCATCACTACTTCATTGTATATACTGCTATTGCTCATCTTGTGTTTTATCTTGTGCTTTTATGCAATAAAAGTGATACAGTTTAGCAGTGTCCTACACCGTTTTTATTTTATTTCGTTGGCTGGTTCGTGTGTTAGGACTTTGGTGCAGTATTGGATTTTTACTTCTATTTCATTCTTATCTTCTGTTTTCTTTTTCCTCTTCTCTTAATTTTAGATTCTACTAAAACAAACTTTCCACTGTGGCTTTTTGTATCTAAGTCTTCTTTCTCAGGAGCTAATTACCTATCATAGATAAACATTACACAGTTTCACATAGCCCCAACTCATTCTACTGGGCTCTAAAATCTTTTGATAAGAAATATTTATACACTGCATTTGAATTTTTCAAATAATAGTAAATGTACATTTACATGGTTCATACCCTGGTTATGCCTATTAATCACACACCACATGTGCATGCGCATGCGCACACACACACACACACACACACACACACACACACACACACACACACACAGTGTCAAAAAATGTTGTTACCATAGCCTCAACTAATGCATTAAGAGGAAAAACTTTAATATAAATGTGTCTTTACAATGTAAATGCATCTAATTCTATTATGATTCAGTTAAATTTTTTTTCAAATGTAACTAATCCAACAACAAATTAAATATACAAGACTCATTTGTGGCATTTGTATATTAAGACAACAATGGTCTATCACTGCATAATTTAGAATTTACAGAACTTCTTTTCTTCATAAAGCAGTGTAATGTTTGTTTGCATTATGTCAATAAATGTCAAATATTCTTAGTATGCAGAAAAGCTAAAATTAAAAAAAAAAATCTGTCTGATGATGCTTAACAAAGTTTTCAGTGAAATAGTTTTGCCGAAATCACATGCTACAAATCAGAAGAAACTCACTGCTCATGCTAGTTGTCCATCAATTAGCCTTATAGTGAGAAAATATGAATGTGTGACTACCTATAGCCAGCATGAGAAATATCTCATTATCAGCTCATTATCTCATATTTGAATCAAACAGTAACACCATCAAACCTGACTATGATAGTATAGTCCCATTCATCACATTAGCAAAGGTACCCAGCTACACACACACACACACACACACACACACACACACACACACACACACACACACACACACACACACACACACACACACACACACATGCACACGCACATACACACACACACACACACACACACACACACACACACACACACACACACACACACACACACACGCACACACACACACACGCACGCACGCAGGGACGCACACACACATACACATGCGCACACATGCACACACACGCACACAAGCACATGCACGCTCGTGCACGCACACATACACACACACATTAATATGCAGTCAGGCAGCCTCATTCATGGCCATACAGACACACCCACAAATGTCCACACACATGCGCATACACTAACACACAATCCCAACCCCATATCGTTGCTGAACTTACCTGCACTGCAAGTGCTCACTGCAAGTACTCCTGTAATGGAGAATGGGTGACCAGTGTTTTTATTGCAGTCACTTTTTCCTCCTAGACAAAAGCTGTGCTCAGTTGAGTGATTCTTTGAATCATTTGTCCAAGCAAATTAAGAGCTGTGAACATTTTCAGGGGAGATCATGTCTAATTAGCATTAGTCTCCTTCGGGACAGTTTCACTATCATGTGGCTCTACTCACAAGACTACTGCCTGTGTTGATGCCCCCATCTGGGATAAACCTCAGTGGTAGAGTGATATATCTGATTCAGAAAGGCTTAGTACAATGTGTAAACCTTCCAAGATAAAGTTTTTACTTCATATTAAGCCTTTCTAAATCATAGGAACTGTATTTTCAATCAAAATAGTTCTGCCTTTGTTACTTAACATGTATCAAAAGTAGTTCTACATAAGTCAGTTGGTGAGAGCATATCTGGTTGTAAACTATTCATCATGTTAGAGCAATACTGTTCCTGAAATGTTTGCTGTTAGATAAAAAATAAACATCAGTCAGTAAGACATGCTTACATAATCTTTATCAGTTAGCTTTCGTCATATTACCAGAAGTAAGCAACAGCATATAGGTGCATCCTAGATTAATTTCTCCATATAAATTAACCTCTAACTTTGCTGCTTTTAGTCTTTGTATTACTGTCTTATTAAAACGTATTTGTTGGTGTTGCTTTGTACTAGTGCTTTGGTTTATCTAATAGAAGGAATTAGGAGACAAGCCTGTTTATATAACATTGTTGATTCTGAGTTACGTGACATAACTTTTGCACTTCTTTCTTGAGTTATGGTTTAAAATGTTCCTTTTGAATTAGGTCAGCTTTCTGTTGCACAGAAGTAATAAATAAATAAATAAATAAACAAACAAATAAATAAATAATACATTTCCATTGTATGTGGCCTCTACATACATGTGGACCAAAAAGCTGGTGCCTGCATTATTTAACAGAAAGATTAACAGTCTGTGCACTGTTCCACTGAACAATAAGCTGGCTATAAAGTACATGTATCCCATCCAAATTCCATAGTATATCTTCCAACAAAAGGCTGTTGTTTCCTTTTCTCAGTCATTAGTGCATATCTGTATTAACAGAGAAGTGCTGAATGGGAATAGAGTTTGTGCTGAAAAGTAAGCAACTGCCCACTACCAGATCATTTAGCAGCATTGATATTCAAAACTAAATATCTCACTTTGCAGTCTTCTATACACAACATTACAAACTTCTAAAATACAACTATTAGCTCCCAGTACAAGGCAGAACAATATTAATTCTTAGTCGTCTCACAATTCTTTGTATCCTCATGTTAAAAATCCTAGTTCTTTGTCATTGCCTTCCACTCAAATCCAAACTACGTTAGTGACCCATATTATTATTTTTACAGTTATAATTTATAAATATAACTGCTGCCTGTACAATCCACTAAGTTGCATGTAGGCTCTCTCTTTAGTAACTTCCACCTCTGTATAATCTTAGAATGTATAAATGTGACTGCTGTATGTGTATAAATGTAAATAGAAATGTAACTACTCTGTGTTTAACTGGAAATAAGTATAATGCAATTAAACAAATGTTGCTTTCCTCCGTGGACCTGTGCTGAAAATGGGTATTACACAGTTGGGCTTTCCTAGTAAACAAACAAACAAACAAACAAACACAAAAACAAACACACAAACAAATAAATAAATAAATTATGTGCCCAGAGAACCCTCAAGAGGAAGGATGTCTCTCCATAAAACCTAGACTTGGTACCACTCTAGGAGGAAGAAGCTTCACAAATATTATCCAGTCCACATGGAATCACTTTCCCTCACAAGTAAGGCATCAAAGGGGGACTTGAGGATAGTACCAAGTCTGCATTTATCTACAAACATGGTTAGCCAGAGAACTGCATTTGTATTTTGGAGATCTACAAAGTATATATAGAATAGTGGAGGTCTCACCTCTGAGCTCTGAAGAACACCAGTGGTCATCTTCAAGCTTTCAAAGTGTGCATTTTCCATCCTTAATACATGGGTTCTAGTTATCAACAAGTTTGTTAAACATAGCACTATGTACAGGTAAATTTGGAGCTCATTTAGCTTGTTTCTCATGCTAGCATGTGGCATTGTTTCAAAAGTATAGCCAAGTTAAGTTATGCTGTGTGGACAGCATGCTTATTATGCAGGTCTGGGATTCGCATCATAAACAATCTGATTCAAACTACTATGCTGATGCACTTTACCTAGCCATCACTATTCCTTCATGCAGGACTGGAACACTGAGGATTGCATTTCTGGTACTATAAGGAAAGGAGCAGTTGTATGCTGATATTCTGTCCTTGATGTTGTGAGGAAATGCAGATTCTATCATTTTTTTCCTTCAGCTTCATTATTTATATTGAGTATGACAGCCCAAATAAGTCAGAATGTCAGGCAAGAATTTCATTTGAAACTAACCTATCATCTTGTTGAGGCAAGATGCAAGTGTTATGTCAGCAATAGCAGCAGACATCAGCAGTATGTCATTAATGAGACAATGCTCTGGCGGACAAGTGTGTAATGATGAACACTGAGCATGAATGCTACTGTTGTGTGTCACCTCAAAATGCTGGTGTGAAGAGAACTGAGGTGAAGCTACCTTTGGACACAGGCACCTGTATCACAGCATATCCAAAGTTTGAATTGATTTATTGTGCCATGTTAGTGCGACAGTGGTATAGGAGTTGAGGAAAATTTCAGTGCCCAGAGTGGACAGACAAATACTTGTCTACTGCTGAGTGAAATTTTTAGCTAATTACTAACAGACATGTACTGTTGTTGTTTTAGGGTATTCCAGTGAGTGGTACATGGAGTATATGTGTTGTGGGTTTACCATGACTAGAAACTTGATTTAAGAAAACATGTAGTAATTGCTCCCTGTGTTGTCATGTGTATATATCAGGAATTCCTTTAAAAGAATACAGAGGACATGATTCAAGCATTTGAGAGACTATGGCTATTTTATAGTGTACATGCTGGGCTGCTTATATATGACAAGAGTGCACCTATGTTTTTCTTCCACAATTAAGAATGCCAGTTTTGTATTATTGAGTAGTTTTGAAAGAGTATTAAAAATGTGTAATAAAGTGAATGCGTTATTTTCAGCATCTTACATTTATCTTGTCTTTGACATACTTCATGTATTTTGAGAAAATGGTAGTAGCTTTGCCCTAGTGGAACTTTACACAATCAACTTTGTGGCATGGCAATGTGTAAGTGACACCAATATGAGACACTGCCCAGAAAGACATAAATCATTCAAATGTGGTGAGGAGGGAGTTGTTTCTTACCTGTATATGAATGAGATGTGACTGATATATTAAATTTCACGATGAAGTATAAAGGTATACTGTTATGTAACAAGGTATTGCATTAAGACAAATAAGAATGGTGTAATGGGTATCACATGTAACAGCCTTACTCATTTTGCAGTACTGACGTGGCATGACTACTTCTGAACAGTTTGACAGTATTTTAAACTGAATTGTTCTGTATTCCAAAGTGGGTATATCTATACTACTTTTGGGGGGCCTTACCAAATGCTAAATAGAAAAGTGATGGTTGTAGGTCACTGGGCAGTGGCAATGCAGTGTATCTAACTGGGTCATTAATACCAGTGAGTGTGCAATGTGATAGTTACTGCTCTGCTTCACTTATTGGGTGCTAACATGTCTGGGTATTGTAGTGTGCCTTGCTGGAACTACATGCACATTGTCTTCTTAGATTTGCGAGTAGTAAGTCTGGACAGGGGTAGCTCTTGGCAGCCTTTTATTCAGGAGATACCATTGATTGTAAAACAGTCTAATCAGTGGGCAGCAAAGTGCAACATGTCTTGGTTCCCATTATAGCAAGGGATGCATTACTGATAATGTCATGTAGACGAGCACTATCATGGTAATGTACTAATGGTGATCGTCATTACTGACAATGTCATATAGACGAGCACTATCATGGTAATGTACTAATGGTGATCGTCATTACTGACAATGTCATGTAGACGAGCACTAGCATGGTAATGTACTAATGGCGATCGTCATTATCGACAATGTCATGCAGATGAGCACTATCATGATAATGTACTAATGGTGATCATCATTACTGACATCATGCAGATGAGCACTAGCACGGTAATGTACTAATGATGATCGTCATTACTGACATCATGCAGATGAGCACTATCATGATAATGTACTAATGGTGATCATCATTATTGACAATGTCATGCAGATGAGCATTGTCATAATAATGTACTAATGGTGGTCAGTGTTTTTCTGTGTAGCCTACTCCCATACCTGAGTATAATAATGTCTCTGTGGCTAGAAAATATGAGTAAGATTTGCAGAGACAGTCTGCCACCCTGAGTTTTTTAATCATTTCCATTAGATTTTCACACAAAAGAATATCATTAACAAGAACATAAATAAATTAAACAACTATACAACATGTATACACAATCTATAAGATACATTAACCAATATTTGAACATTATGAACTTATTTATATATAACCAAAATATTTTCAATCTTTCACATGCATAATTATCAAACTGCAGCAACATTATTCATCCTATATAGCTTATAGCCTTTTAGTTTTGCTCAAAATCCAGTAAAACGTTTGGATTTATTTTCGGCAGCATTCAGTTTGTAGTATAATTCACCTCTTTTAATCATGTTTAAATATATCACATGCAAACACCCTATTTTTGCAAAGTGCATCATTCTGCATTCACTTGTTAGGACCATCGTTGGTATAAATGCCAGTAGTTGTAAATTCTAACTCCAACCTGTTGCATATGTGTGCACCTTGAGTTTCAATATTTCCCAGGATCAAGTTAAGGTTTTACCAAATATCTCAGTCCACCCCTTCACTTGCCTGCTTTCATATTTGTTATGCTTTTCTATACTCCCAAAAACAAATGGATCATTTCTGCATTGTCAGCTCCATATCTCCAACATTTCAAATTAAAATTCCTCTATCCAGTGCTGATTTATTGAATCTGTTATACCACATATAAATGATCCTGTTTTGCTGATACACACATATGACCATTTAGTAAGATAAAAGACATTTTCTCTTACAAGTTTCCAGCTAACTTATTTCCTTATTAATGTTTTCCTGAAATATCCAGAACCTCTCTGGTCTAGCTCTTCTTTTAATGTTTCTATGCTGTCTGATATCTTTATTTATTAAGCTACTTCTACCCTTTTTCACTATGCTCCATTTAATCCAAGGAGTCTCTCTTTATTTTTTTCTCTTGTGTAGTCTTTAAGCATTCAATATATATCTTCTTTAGTGTACTAAAAGTGAAGTTCCACTCATTCCTAAGTTGAGAATAGTTTTATATTTTGTGGTGATGATGGACTCTTTCCCCCTGTCTGGTCTCTTGCTAACCTAGCTCCCTTAATTATTCCCATCTGTATATGTCTGCTTTTTTCCAAAATGTTTTTATTCATTTTATAACATAATAACTTAATAGTACAGTAACAAGAAAAAAACAATAAACTATATACAATGTCTATAACAACTAAAAAAGCAATATACATAGGAGAACACTTAATATTTCTCTAACAGATTAGACAGTTTTGTCCAAGCATTTAAATGATGGGTTGTGTTGTTAGTGCTTGCTTTGAAAGTAGTAATTTCATTCTTACAAGATGAATAAACTCAACTTTAAAGACAGGAGTAGATTGGGATTTCCAATTTTTAGTAATAATTTTCCTTGCTGTAGAGAGGATAGACCATAGTAAAAATGTTTGGTTTTTAGGAATGACTTCAGGAACAGGAACATTGAAAAGGATAAGGGAGTCAGAAATTGTATAATTGTCATTCCAGAGAACTTTGTAAAGATATTTAAGCCTAACCAAAATGGGGATTTGTTCAAGGGGGGCTGGGACAAATGATTTTGCAATTAACAACCATATGTATCAGGTCAGCATCAGGGTGTCCACTTCTTTAGCATTTCATTTCATCTTTCTTGTACATTATTGCTAGTCTATGTGGAGTGAAAAAACATCTATGTAAAAATGTCCATGTGTATACATGCCAGAACAGGGAAGAGGTGGATTCCTTCATTGAAAGTAAACAAAGTTTTTTATCTTTTTCTGAGAATACTTGTTTATTAACTTCACTTGAATAATTCCAAAAAGAGACATCTGTTTTGCTAAAATAATTTCTGAGAATGTTTATAAATAACGCATATGTATGAAGTAGTTTTAAGAGAGCTATTAATAATTGTTGAAATAAAATCGAAGATTTTTAAGTTACTCTTATTGTATGCCTCTAATGAGGGTACGAGCTTAGTACATATAAAGTCCTTACAAGTTTGGATGTCCAGCCAATTGCAATTATGCTAACTATAAACAACCAGCCAAGATGTATTATTGTAAGATTTATCTCCACTCATGACTAGGATGTTTCATGTATATATGCAAATCAATTTTTTTGGGATTTTCTGTTTGCATACCCCCTGATTTTATGAGGACTGGTAGGACAAAGAATCATGTAAAATTGAAAGCTTTAAGCTCTAAGTTAAGTGACAGTTTCAGTGCACTTTAATTCTGAGATTTTTACATTTTTTTTCAAATTGCGTCAATAGAAATGAAACAGATTCACAAATCAGTATACAAATGCCAAATATCAGTTTCATGCTGCATCTGAAATGTCTGTTTGTAATTCTGAGCAACACAAATATCAAACATTTTAGGAAAAAATAAGCCTAGTAAAAAATTAACAACATTCATAGGCTGTAAGCTCAAGTTTAGATCAGTTTATTTATAGTACCATAGTGTCTTTTTAGTGGTTCTGTGACTTTCTGTTGATGGTATTCAATGATCTGATATACCAGCTTTCGCTGTTCCTTGTTGTGAGTCAGCACTTGACAGAAGTCTTTTGCTAATTTGACTGCTCATTCGACACAGTCGTCAACAACTCGCAAAGCTGTAGCAGTTTGTTTTGCAATGATAAAGTCAGGCATGTCACTCCATGCTGCAGAATCAGCTGTTAGGAAAGATGGGTTTATGTTGACAGCAGTGAACAGATTCATTGATCGATCTGTTCCGAAGTCAGATAAGGTCATGCCTTGGAAACTGGCAACAGCTTTTGCATTGACTCTTCTAACATCTTCCTTACTGGGTGGCTTTTTCAAGGCTTCAATAATGTG
The DNA here is from genome assembly GCF_019279795.1 of Protopterus annectens. NCBI lineage: Eukaryota > Metazoa > Chordata > Ceratodontiformes > Protopteridae > Protopterus > Protopterus annectens. Next base: position 787,465,212 of record NC_056735.1, read on the forward strand.
CTGTTTCTCTTCATTCCACACTCGATCTGAGAACAAGGACAGTGCTATGAGATCTTCTCTCAAATACCAAAGGTGTGCCTTGAACTTTTGCAAAGCAACTTGAGCCATCTGGTTGTCTATGGCTGTAAATGACTCCAGTGTCTGCAACAGGCAAATATCATTGAGTGGAGCATTGCAAGTGTCAGTAGCTGAAAACCATCCCTTAAGGTACACTGTCACTGTGAAGAGGCAGATTCAGCAAAAGAACTGAATTTCATGTGCAGTTAATATAAATGCTCCTGGAAGGAGTAAATTTTAAGGCAGTATATGTCTTTTGCCATCCACCCGGCATGATGGTATGCACCAGGTGCACTGAAAGCAAATGCTTTGCCTTATGGATTGACATCAAGGATAAGCAGTGACAGCTTAAGAAATTCAAAGTAGTCATCACGAGGCTGTGTTTCACACGTCAGCTTGTCTCACAGTAGTGCAACAACCTCACTTCACTTCTCAGCTAGCCAGTGATTCTCACAGTCTAACAGATATCCATTACCTTAAGTTTTCTTAACCAGTGGTGCATATGCATTCAAGTCAAGAAGCATCCAGTATTCTTTAAATCTTCTAAAAACTGCTATTTGTGGTCCTGAAGATGGGAAGAACATGTCAAACACTGCTGTAGAAATAATTTCTAAAATTTGATGTCTGCATGGTAAAAACAAGAGTCATTTCTCAAATGCTCACTGAATCACTCTGATGGCACCTGTGTGCACACCAGTATTGGCACTGGTTGTATCAAAGCACAAACCGGCAAGTCATTCTGGAACACCTGGCCAGCTATGAAATGTCTGTACCACTGCTTGTCCCATCAGCTCACCAGTACTCGATGGAAGTTGGGGTATGTCCAACAGTTCTTCAGTATTTCGACCTGTAACAATTGGCATGTAATCAGCAAATTTTCCATCACCTTGAGGTAACAGCTTCCCATCAAAATGTGCTAGAAGGGGTGTTGATGGTTGAAACTGCTTCTTTACTTTCTAAGCAATGGATTGTCATGCAGCTTGCCTTGCTCTGCGTATTGCACTTGTGGACATGACTAGATCATTTACATCAACGCCAGTTGCTTGCAGTGCCAGTGCAACAATATGCATCGCTTGATGAGAAGTTATTCTCGTGCGGTCCAAGCTGGCAACAAAGAGAGGATCATCCACCAGTCATCGTTTTTTGGATACTGATTCAGGCGATCCTGTATCTATTGTGTTCACTTCTTTGACGGGCTGTCTACCAGTTACTAAATTCTGGTGGCATTTTGACATGTTTGCTGCTGCATCAACTTCATCATCATTTTCATGTTCACTACTGTCTTCTGCCTCTGTCAGACAGCTCTCTAGCTTCTATGACTGTTTCTTTCAGCTGTTCTTTATCTTTGCATTTCATTTCTTCCTGTAGTCGTTTTTCCTTTCTGTCCATTAATTTTTTGAATTCAATGTCCTCTCCAACAATTATCATTTTTCTGTCTGTACATTGATCTTATAGAAAATTCCAGTCTTCTTGAGTGTTTATCAATAATTCTGCATCAGCATGCCCCACATCAAAAAGCTGCAAAAGTGCATTGCTAAAATCTGTTCCTAACTGAAACTGTGTATCTGACTGGCACTTCTTATTCTTCCTGATTCTAGAATGCTTCTCATACGGACTTTTGAGTTTTGCCACTGCATTCGGCTTCTGTGTTGTATGTATGTTAGCTAACTGCCATAGCTGTAGAACTTCATCAACAGCATATGAACAACTCTCTGAAAGAGTTAACTTGTTGGTTTTTAAGATCATAGAATAGTCTGCGTAAAATGTCACTGTTGGTTGGAGCTGATTTGAGCAAGTTGAGATATTAAGGGCAGGTAACTGCTGGCCAACTAGCCAGACAACGGTAGCAGCTCTGGTTGACTTTCTCACTGAACTCATGGTTCACCATTAGGGGGTCTGGGCTCTATCAATTAACATTAACGCTGCAGCCACATGTGCAGAAACTATATGAATTGATAAATCATCAAAAAATAATTACATAATTTTTCACTCTACCAGTGTAAACAGGAAACAGCATAGAATTTTAAACAATGAAAATAGAATTAAATGGTGCACAAGGCTTTAAATAAGTAAAGTAGGCTGCAGGAGGTTATGGAAGTTCAAGTAAAACTGACTGTCGATAGATAAACACAACACTGGAATGCAATTAGCAGTACGGGAAACAGTGTGATTTTTTACATGCTGTGAGCTGTCACTTAATGAACTCAGACAATTCTAATTTTTTGCATACATACACAACTCACCAAACCTCACATTTTAGAAACCTATGCAAAATGATTAGAGAAAAATAATTTTTTGAAACACCCGACTTAAGAATAATACCTTGTTTTAAGAACTGCCTAGTCCCTTGCTCCATTAAAACTTGGTGACCAAACTATCAGGTTTGTTTACGTCTACTTCTTCATATATTACCTGCTCATGTCTTGGAATTCTATCTGCAACATTTGTCTAATCCCAGATCCTCTTGAAGATAGATGCGTTCTAGCACATGTCTCCTAGTTGCTTAATCCCTCTCTCACAGTTTTCCCTACGTCAGCAATAAATAAACATGGAATCCCCTCCCCTTAATCCTGCATCTTTACTATCTTTATGCAGCCTAATCCAATGTACTATATTAAATGCCATGCCATGTAAAGGAAGATTATCAAATCCCATCCTGCCTTGGAGAACAGAGTTAGGATGTCCTGCTGTAGAATTCTGTGTTTGATTGCTTCAGCAATGTAGTCTTCAGGTAGGATCTAAGTCATATTCATCACATGGTGGTTAAACTGTACAGGGATATATGAGCTGACATGTATAATTTGAGGGACAATCATAATCTTGATAGTTTATCTTGCCAAACATTGTGTATGTCCTACTAACTCCCTTTTATAAGAGGTTACTTATTTTCTTGCAGAGATTCCTTAAGCAGAGGGGGGAAAAGGGGCAGCCTCTGCTAGGTGCAAGGTGTTGGGTGGTGCCATTGGGACATGTCGAGCAATCCGTTGAACAGTACTGATATTTTTTGAATGCCATAAAAGGAATTCTTTTCATAGCACTTTTGTTCATGACTGCAGGAGTAAGACTCTTCAAAGCTTTGTTTGTGGTATAAGGTGTATAAAGCTCCTTGCAACAAATAGATCAGATTGGATATTTCTTGCTCATCAATTTAAAGTTGATAGATGCCAGACCAGGCAACTGCAGTGCACTGTCAGTGAGCCTACTATGTCTCTGTCTTCAAGTTTTTTATAATCATCTCTTCTTATCCATAGATAGCCCACCTCTTAACCTAGGAAGGTGGAAAACTCATCCTCCTGTATATCACCAACTGTACCGTGCCCTTTTCCTTCTCCCACCATGATCAGCACATTTTATTATAATTCATTTCCGTTCCTCACACTTTGCTGAAGTTGTCAAATATATCCAACATTATCAGTAAAGTTATATCTCTGTTTTTGGCCATTACAATTCAGTCATCAGTGTACAGCTGAAACATGACATTATCTCTAGTCGTTTGCTTCAGATGAATATCTTAAACATAGGTTCATAGGTTCATAGGTAGGTACTAGGCTATCGGCCCTTGGGCCTACATAAGCCTAGCCAACAAGGTTCCCTGGTTTATGCCACCCAAGAAAGTTATTTTCATGTGCCACTGTCGAGCAGAGATACAGAAGTGATCCCCTGGGTGTATTTCCTATTTCCCATCCACTCATCAAGATTTTTCTTCAAGAGTGCTAATGAAGAACTTTGCTTGACATAGACGGGTAGCTTGTTCCAGAGTATGGGAAGCCTCTGGGACAGGAATCTATCCCTCCAGCATGTCCTGTTTATTGTGGTGACAAGGTTTAGGTCCCTAGAGTGTGTCAAAGCTAACTTTTCAATTACTAAGAGAAACAATCCTAATGATAAAAAGTATATCTTCCTAGTCCCTCTGGAGATTTTTCCTTTGTAGATATTCCTTCATTTATTAAAAGATCAACGATGGATTTATCATAAAGCATCTTAATCCATTGAATGGACACATTCACAAAATCCCTTCTCTGAAATATTTCAAACAGAAAGTCTCAATATATCATATCAGAATATTTTTTTAGTATTGGAGAATATTCCCCAGTATTATGATAGCCTACTTGACAGTTTAAGCAAGAAAGACAAATTCTACCAATTATCAATAGTCTGCCTTCCCTTAATAAATATGATTTGTTATTGGTTTAAAACATTGGGTATGACTCCAGCCAAGTATTTGCTAAGATTTTTGTCAAAATTTCTATTTCCAAATTCAAGGATGAGATGTGCCTATAATCTCCCTTCCCTTTCTGTATTAAAATGATTCTAGCATGTTTCATGTCATCTTTGATCATTTTGATCCACCAGATTTGATTATAATGTTCTAATAAGATAAGTGCAAGTTATTTTCCTCCCTAAGTTATAAATCTTTGACAGGAAATCCATCAGGACGGGTACATTCCATCTCTTTAGATTCTGCATGGCTACCTGCATCTGCTATGATGTAATAGGAACATTTGTCTTCAATTGGTCTTCTTTTCCCAGTGTCTTTCTATACAATGGATTCTGAAACCATCCTGCTATGTGTACCCCAACATTTTTCAGCTGTTTTCCATAAAAAATATAGTCTAAAGGCCTCCCTTATTTCACTGCATGAATTTAACATCAGTATCTTTATCCTTTATGCTGTCCACTACATGCTCAATTTGTTTCTCTTTATATGCCCACCCTATACACTTCTCTTTTTTTCTTGCAGCTACCAAAGTCATTTCTGCTTATATATTCTGCTTCTGCAGCTGATATTGTTAACTGATCCATCTCCTTTTTTAAGATATACAGTTCCTTGATCAGAGGAAGTCTCTCCCGATATTAGATCCTGTAACTCTTTTAATGTATTTTTCTTCTCCATTAGGGAGTTGATTTTCACAGATTTCCATGCAATATTCAGCTCTGTACTCATTGGGTGATTAACTGTAAAACACATGTAGGTAACATCACCAAGTTTGTAAAGGAAGAGGTGGGCAGTAAATGGCCTCAGTACTTATTGCGCTCAATACACTTTGAGGAGCCAGTTTGAACTTAAATATATGCATGAACTTCTTCCTGATGAAACCAAAGCCCCATAATAAATTTGATGACTGGTTATAGATACTGTTCCTATGGTCTTCTCATTTTCAGTATCAAACCTTGGGAAAACATCTGTCCAAGGACTAAGTCATAAATGATAGAAATGGTATGCATGCATCACAGAATATCTCACCTCGTGAGTGATAGAATGCAAAGTTCTTTGTGTTGCTAAAGTGTATATTAGAAATGAAAAATCAATTTGCACTATGTGTGAAGATTTTTGTGCCTTGTATAATGTGTTTTAGGTGGTATCTTTAACTGTCTGTAAGAATTTCTCTGGCTGAACACATGCCATGTATTATGTTTAACTATTGTGTTGTGAAGTACAAACTGCGTAAGCATTTTTTATGGAGACATTGGTTGTGTCATGTTTGTCATTATTCTCATTTATTGTCATAGATTTGTTAATGATCAATACACTCATCCTATGGTTGTCAACACTTTTAAGTATTCTAAGGATAATGTATTACAAAGTGGTTTGGAAGATTGGAGTCATGACAAACAAATATATAACTGCATATTGAGATGGAGTAAACATAGATTTGTATGAGTGTAGATAGTATAGCCATAACACATATAATGATTTTAGCACAGTTGTCACAGATGGTGTTAGATATTACAATATATGTTTTTGATTTGCTTCCTGTTCGAGTGTTTGGATACGTTAGTCACGTTGTGCTCAGTATGTCTGAAGCAGAAGGGCATATAACACTTAAAGCAGCATGGAGTTCACATTGTGGAAGGAAATGATTATAAAATTTGATGTAGTAAAGATTCAAGCAGAACAGTCTGCTGACACCAAGTGCAAACCCATGACTGCACTGGTCAACGTGTTCTCAATGAGTGGAAAAAAAGTCAGTGTCAGTAATGTAAACAATAATGTAGTGAACACAGTGTGTTACATGGATTATGTGAAATATTCCGCAAATAGAGTACCTTGCCAGATAGGTATGTTTGGAACTGACTGAAGGTGAGAATTGTGCAACACTGCACAGTGGCAAGTTAAAGCTTGCTTAGATGTGACAGATCTTGTGCTATAAATAGACACATTGGATTACTGAATTTAATAAGCTATGTTTCATTGCAGCTGCAGTTAGATAAATGCCACCGTATTTTTTACCTCTAGGCAACCATTTCATGCAGAGTTACGAACACTTAAAATGGGACCAACACAATCCTGGCTTGATTGGCATCCTGGCAGTAGACTAGCTATGGATGGTAGGTCATGAGCACCATCAGCTTACCACAGTATGGTGGAGGTGTGGATGCTTCTACAGCTGCTACAAAGCTAACTCCTATTGGAGGATTACTGCTTGTATTGTATCAAGAGTGTCTTTGCCTACCCTTAAGACACATGTGAGTCCATAACCCCACAGTGAGATGATAACCCTAGTAGCTGCCTATATGACAGGTCCCTTCTCAAAGTCACAACAAAAGTAACCCTGATGGTCAATAGTTGGTGGGCACAAGTAGCAAATTTGACCTAGTATATCACTGCTGTGAGGAGAAAGAGAAGGGATTTATGCCAGTGTGTGTATGGAGAATGTATGCAGTAAATTTCTTCATATCATGTGCGTAGTGAAAGCTGTCCACCAAATGTAGAAATGACGTAGCTTCAAGTAATGAAGTGCTGTTAGTGGACCTTTGTTTGCTTGACTAACCTGGCATGGTACAGGGGCTAGTCACAAAAGTGCTGTTTGATATCTCACATTTGTACTTTATAATAAAAAGACAACTTTTCTGTGTTGTGTTGTATGTACCTATTCATGTGGTCATTGTATGAGTCAGACATGACTGATGAGGCATGAGTGGAATGAGGGTTATGTTAAATGTGACTGCCATCAGGGTGTGTATCATCTGCAAAACATTCTGTATAATAATGACTTTGATGCAATTAATTGAAATGCAGCTTATGTGCAGAATAGTGGCCAATGTTGATGTCTGTAGGTGTGAACAGTTCATGAATATGATCATAACCACACATATAGAAGGCATATGGAAGTAAGTTGAGGCAAAGGAAACCTGCCACATAGTGGATGATGGGTAAAGTAATCGTTGACACTGCCAGAGGATATGGACAATGACGGTGTACTATTCTGTAGTGGAAACTGTATCATTTTTGTTGTGATGTTCATCTTGTCACTGTACGTGGATGGGAGTATTGACTGAAGATAAATGGTTGGGTAAGTGGTACTCCATTCAACAGTGGAGATGACGATAGAACTGACATGAGGGGCTAGAGAGAGAAGGCTAGGTATCAGGTAAGACAATTACCCACAGAGGGTGGTAGTAATCTTGTCATGCATTTAAATGGTACATGTAGGTGATATATGGATGAACTACCTGTCATTCAGCTAATTACCAGCTGGCTGATGAGTTGAATGCTTTTTACTGTAGGTTTGATAAGCCTGAGGCTACAAATGACACCTTTACCAGCTCTGTCAGTGTTCAGACTTATATGACTCTCTCTTCCACATATTCTCACATTTAACCTGCATTAATTATCACTGAAGAACATGTGTGTCTTTTTTTTAAAGGGAACAAATTAAGAAAGCAGCTGGTTCAGATGGGCTTTCACCCTCTTGTTTAAAAAACTATGCTGATCAACTGACTCCTGTTTTTACTCAAATTTTTAATAATTCATTAGAGCTGTGTGAAGTTTTGTTATGTTTCAAACAAGTTTTCAAACAAGCCACAATCATTCCAGTGCCTAAAAAAATCCAGTATAACAGGACTGAATGACTACAGGCCTATTGCTTTGACATCAGTCGTCATGAAGTCTTTTGAAAGGCTGGTGTTAGCTCAGTTGAAGAATATTACAGCTCCCTCATTGGACCATTTCAGTTTGCTTATCGAGGGAACTGGTCAGTGGATGATGCATTTAATATAGGCCTGCGCTATATTTTGCAACATCTTGACAACCCAGGGACATATGCAAGGAGTTTTTGGAATTCAGCTCTGCATTTAATACAATAATTCTGGAACTTCTTCACTTGAAGCTCTCCCAGCTTTCTGTTCCTATTTCCACCCATCAATGGATCACCAGTTTTCCAACCAATAAGAAACAGCAGGTGAAACTGGGAAAATTACATCTAGCTAGCGCCAATCAATACAGGTGCCCCCCCCCAGGGGTGTGCGCTCTCCTCACTGCTATTCTCCCTCTGCACTAGTGACTGCACTTCTAAGGACCTTCTGTCAAACATATTAAATGCATGGATGATACAACTATCATTGGGCTCATCACGAATGGTGATAAGTCTGCGTAGAGATGGGAGGTTGAGCAGCTGACCCTTTGGTGTATTCAGAACAATCTGGAGTTGAACACTATTAAAACTGTAAAGATGACAGTGGACTTTAGGAGTGCTACTACAATACTATCCCCCCTCTTTATATTTAATACTGTTGAGTTAGTTGTGGAGTCCTTCAAGTTTCTGGGATCTATAATCTCCTGGGACTTGAAGTGGGACACCAATGTAGGATCCATCATAAAAAAGACACAACAGCAAATGTACTTTCGACAGCTGAGGAAGATCAATCTCCCACAGGAACTGTTGTTTCAGTTCTACAACAGTCTTTGAGTCTGTTCTCATCTCATTCATAACAGCGTGGTTTGGATCTCTGTCTAATCATGACAAAAACAGGTTACATTGAATAGTCAGGTCTGCCGAAAATATCATTGGTGCTAGTTTGCCCTCCTTACAGGCCCTGTACTATTCCAAAGTCATGAAACGGGCAGGAAAAATCATCAATGACCCCCTTCACATCCAGGCCACCATCTTTTTGAACTATTACCATTGGCTAGACGTTATAGATTAATATGCACCAAAACAAGCGGATATAAAAACATTTTTTCCACAGGCCATCAAGTTCATAAATGGTTAATTCAGCTTATTAGGCTGGGGTATTCTTTTTCCCAAGCCTACGAGGATTCTACAGTATTGTTTGCATATTGTTAATACTTGTTTATTTCAGAGTTTATTTCAGTATTTCTTGCACTGAGTTGCACTTTGCATCTTGTATGTATACATATAGGTATAGTTAAATTTTTTTGGCTTGTTCTTAATATTTGCATGTATGTCATTTGTCTTGTTCTTAATAGTTATTTGTATGTCATCTATGTAATTCATACTTGGACAGTCACTGAGACGAGAGTCAAACTCCTTTTATGTGTACATACTTGGACAATAAATATGATTCTGATTCAGAGAGCTGAATGCATACACAGGAGATTGAATGGCCCAGTGTGTACCACCATGAAATAAGGGTGTACAATAGCACTTGTAGTAGGTAAGGAAAAGGCAGATTCCAATTATTTGAAAAGGCATAGACACTGGTGTTAAAATGTGCAGTACCTTTAACTGTTAATGACAAAATTACGCATGCAAAGTATAGTCAAAGTGGCCAAAAATGCGTGAACTGTGGACATTACTATGTTATAGTGTACATGACAAATATAATATTGTTAGTGCTGGTTATGAATGTTAATATCAGAAATTATATAGTGAACGTAGAAGTTGTGGTGTCAGTAACACTACACACTATCATGTGACCCTTATAGTACTTCCATAATCCATACTGCTGTTACTTGTGTGGTTTGTTAGTGCTGTGTTTGTGTGTGACTGTGGAGCAGCTTGACAGAGGGAAGTAATTTTGTGTTTGTGCATATGAAATGGATTCTCATGTATGCCACCCAGCATACCACTCAACTTCTTTGTGTAAGGAATCTGGACAAAGCTAAAAATAATGGGGAAACAAAGGGACAAAACCAGGGACAAATTTTTAAATACTGCTCTTACCAGCTTAGAAACATAATAGAAAAACACGTTTTGCATTAGAATGTATTTCCTTTACGATAGTAATTCTGAAACTCAAATGCCTGTTATTATTTAGTGACCTCAGTTGTCAATTATTTACCAGAAAACCATACATTTTATGAGGAACTTACTGAAGATATGAGGCAAATCATCTATAAAGTGTGTACTGGGCAAAAGGTCAACATAAATGGAAATGGAATCATGGCTAGATAAAAAGAGGCATGCTTGATTACGAACAGAGGACAGTTGTAGGGTTAAGTAAGTGGGTAGTAAATGTGAGCTAAGAGTGGTGTTATAAACATGCTGAAGACCTTGTGGTGGACAGAAAAATGTCTTGGTGCAGATCCTCTTCCTGTTTCAGCTGCAAAGGTGAGCTCATGCTTGATTGTTTACTTTCTGATGCACATGAGCCATAACTAGGGTGAATTGTAGTAAATGGAGTTGTTATTTAGAAAATACTAGTGTTATATACAATGTAACCTTAAAAATGTGTTTGTTGAACTACAGTGTGGTTTATAGATGGTTGATTTCTCCATTAGGCCACATGGGCAATCACAAAATTGTACTAATGGCAATGGTAGGACTTGAACCTACAGTCATCTGATCCAGAGTCAGATGTAATTCCACACAGGCAGTCACGGATTGAGCAGTTGGTAAATAGAAACCAGTATGGTATACAGAAATTCCTTATATGGGATCAAGCCAACAGCTGTTTGTTAAAGCCCACAGAAACAAACTGTTGGGCTTCTTATTCTGCCTTCAGTGTTTGACAGTGCTGTGGTTTACTGTCTGAAAATAAAAGAGAAAGAGTGGGAACAAATGGAATGGTCATTTGTATTATAGTGGGCTCTTTGAATTAAAAAGGGAATGCAATAGAACAAGCATATTTATCGTAGATACACACAATAAATACTAAAGTGGGGTGGCTTTCTCATAAGGAAAATACAGGCTGTATATAACAGCTGTTTGAAAACTAAAGAAACTGGAAGCAGAAACAAAACAGAGAAGGGACCATTCATAATGAGTTAGTAGTGAGTCAGGCAGTGTGGAAGAATAAATCTGAGCTGATGTATTTACAATGATTTACAAGTGTAAGACATTTGCTACTAAAATGCTTAGACAACTTAAATACAGGGAACAAGTATACACTACAGTACTATAACATATAAATGGCCCAAGGCAATAATTATCAAATGTGTCTGGTTCTACAGAACTTACATGATTTTTAAACTTAAACAAAATACATTTTGAGACTGCATTAATAAGTAATACCTCAAATAAAAAGGGTTTTTTTAGATATATAAATGAAATCAATAACATTACTTTTTCATTACCAATGTTGTTAATTAATGGTTAGACAATTATTGAGCCTAGTAAAATTGCCAATGAATTTAATTCATTCTTTTTCAAGCATCTGGTAAAATAGTATAGAGAAGGATGATGTCTATAGCTATTTTGTAATAGGGTCACACCCACTGATAACAGGAACGAACTATACCAGACCACTTGCCAAGTTAAAAGATACAACCTCTGTGGACCCTGATTTGATCCCAAGTAAATTGTAGAATTTTGTAAATAACAATATTTTACCTACTGTACCTTAAGTTTAATATTTAATAAACTGTTAGAATGAGGAAGTATTCCAGAAGTTTGGAAACTGTCCTGTGTAACTCCAGTTCATAAAGGTGGCTGAAAGGATCAAATGGTTAATTTTAGACCCATCAGTTTAACCTCCTTATTAGGAAAATGTTTTGAGAGACGCTTATAGATCTGATTGAGAAATCAGAGGGAAACATAGAAATCCTTGATATTAATCAACATGGTTTTATAAGGGGGTGTTCTAGTCTTAGTAAACTGATGAGCTTTTATGAACAGATAAATATGGCCTTGGATCTAGGCCTATATCCTGGAGCTATTTTTCAGGATCTTGCAAAAGCTTTTGATAATTTATCTTACAAGGTTATTATTAAATGTTTACAGAAACATAAAGCAATGCATACATCATAAGGTGGATTGGTAATTGATTACATGGGAGACAACAACATGTAAGAATGCAATGTTTTCATTCTGATTGCTAACAGGATAGAACTGGAGTACCTCAGAGTTCTGTCATGGGACTAATGTTGTTTTAATATGGTGTTTTCTACATTATTTAAGAATAATAAATTTGGGATTTATGCATTTACAGATGATTGCAAGACTGGTTTCTCAATTCAAAATCCCTCCGATGTAAATAAGTTAAAAATTATTTACAGTCTTATTGGGCATTGGAAACTGGTTTAACATTTAGTTTAAACAAGTGCAAGATAATATATTTTTTAAATAGATGTTCAAGACTTCCTGCATATTTGGTATCTTCCCCAGTAAATGAGGTACAGTAATATAAAGACTTATCACAACTAAGTTGTCCTTCAATGCACATATAGAACAAATTTCTATAAAGACAACTAAGAATATGGGGTACCTGGAAAGATTATCTACTAGGGATGAACATGTATTAACTTTTGCATTTAAAACTTATATAAGACCATTACTGAAGTACAATAACACTTTATTTATTTATACACAGGGGCATTTAAAAAACTTGAAGAAGTCCAAAGGAGATTTTCAAAAGGAATAGAGAAATATACACAAAATTTATTGAGACCATTTACCACAAAGCCTATACAACACTACATATTAAATATATATATCTGGAGAGGATTATAATATTATTTAGAGTGACAACAAGCCCTCTCTCTCTCTATTATATTATATATATATTATATAGCTCTCTTTTCTTTCTTTAAAAAAAAAAAAAATCAGATCATCCTATTATTTAGATTTAGAAGTATCCCCCCTCCTATGATTGCGGATGATCTAAATATTTACCTCTCTTTCTTATTCAAATAAAGAAAAAATCAAATAAATCCTCTAATCTATAAAATCTATTTCATATCAGGAGAACATTTCTTCTCTTTGGAAGGAGGTGCAATGGGATTAAAAGAGATGGTCTCTCACTTTACTTCCTTTCTGGCATGTGCAACTATTATAAAAAAATATATTCTTCCCAGATTGTATATATTTCAACTCTGACTAATTTTTTTATCCTCTATACTTTTTTTTTATTATACACAACCTTCTCTGGTCAAAGTTAGTCTAGACAAATATAAAATCTTCTATGGCCTCAAATATAACGTTATCAGATTTCATAAACTATTGTCTCTTAAAAACTTTTTTTTTTGCTCATTTCCCTCAACCAATACATCTAAAAATCAATTCAAAAAATAAAACTAAAAATGGAAATCTGGACAATTTCCCCCTTATTAAGGATAAGTGCATTTTTTTTTTTTTTTTCTTGAAATTATCTTTAATTTATCCAATAAATATATTTTAATAACTAGACAAATCTTTGAACTATTGAATCCATACTTTGATCATCCTGACCTATATAGAGAAAAAAAAAAAAATGCAAGGTTTATTTGAAAACTTCTTCTTAAAAAAAAAAAAAAATTCCAATGTATATATATTATATTAATCTCTATTATATCTAACAATTTGCCAGTTTTTTAATTTTAACACCTGCAATCAAAAGGAATAGAGAAATATAGATGTATTCATTATGGCCTTCAGTGTTGTTTGTCTTTTTTTGGCTTTTCCCAGTAAGGTGTCACCACAGCGGAACTCCGGTCCACTAATGATTGGCAGTAGATTTTCTTATGGTGCCGAGTTGCCAGCCTGACGCCCAACCTTCAGTGAAGGCACGCCCATTCACGCATGTTTTTCAGAGGCCACTCAACTGTGAGGAGGACATGCAGACTCCACACAGAAGGCACTCCCCACACACTAGCTGAGAATCGAACAGGAAAACCTCATGCTGTGAGGCAACAACGCAACCACTGTATTATGGCCTTCAGTGTAAGTTGTTAAATTTGTATAGTCCCTGTTATAGGTATATACCTGGAAAGTTTACCAGCATATTAGATCTTCCATGATCCCATATTACAGATTATGTACAGCATTGAGCTTAATAGATGTAGTAAAACACACAAACATAAAAAGATGATGTTTGTACTAAAACAGGATATCTAATCTCAAAATCAGAGATCAGTTTATTGTTGTTAAAATTACAACACTTTGGAACAATCTCCCGATAAGCTTACACAATTTAAATATTTCTTATAGTTTTAAAAGAAACCTGGATATTTTCAGCTGGTGATAAGGTTTACACACCATATATTGTGGAATCAGTGTTCTATAATGGCCAAATAGCCTAAACACTGAATCTGAACATATGACCATAACTTATGTTCTGTTCCTGATAAAACATTTTCTTTCTGTTAAATTGCTGAATCAATAATGCCACAAATTTCAGTTTCATAGGCATTGCAGAGAATAATATATTGATGTGAAACCTACCATTATTTTTAAGTGAATTACAGTAATATTTAAAATATTCCTGATTTGCAGCCTTTGTCACACTATTATTTTAGTTTTGGCATGCCCTAGAATTCTTAAACAAGTATGTCGATAGGCATGCTAAACAATGTATTCCAAGCTAGTAAGTAGTATTGGTTAAAAACCTGATGATAAAAAAGGAGAAATTAGTGTCTGTAGTCTACAGTGTCTCAAATCTTTCTTTGGTGGATTTGATTAAGCACCTGGATTGTTCAATTTAATGTTGGGGACTCTAATGTTTTTGGGCTATTACTCATCTTACTTTTAGCCCAAATTCTCTTTCTTTTGTTATATATCGTGATTATACTATAGTTCCACCAGATGGTTTGTTTCTGGGGTTTGCCCTGTGCTTGTTTTTACAGGAGGCAGCCATATCTGTGCAACTATTTACATGGTAATACAGTTTGATGGTGTATGCTTCTCTGCATTTCTGTGTTTTTTTTATGTTTGGTGGGGATTTGAAACTTGCCAATGAGTCACTTAACAGTAGAAAGTTTGTCTTTCAAAAGTTTCTAAATGAGCCATCAACAGAGAGACCTCTGATTTCAATTGTATTTGAAAGGAGGCAGCTTTATGAGCAGATCTAATGTGGGATAATGCTACACAAGGGGTGGTGCAAGATGCCACTATATTGATAAGGCCAGGGTTTAAGATATTGCTCCCCCTACTAGTACTTTGACTAATTTTTCTAGGACATTTGTATCTGTAGAGTCCAAGAATCTCTATGCTCATGCACTTGTGGTGGTGTAGGTTTCCCGATCTATAGTCAGGTAGATAAAATCTCCTAGGAAATGGTATTGAAATACTGAAAGACTACAGTTCTTGCAGATAGGCATTGTGGCTTTCTTGGTTCATAGACAGAGTTGTATGGGTAGCTAATATAGAGTACAGGACTTTTCTAATAGTGATTTGCACATGAAGAAGTCCCAGTGCATCATGCTGCTTCACCAGCTGTGATGTGAGTCTCTCTTGAATGAAGACTGAGATTCCGCCACCTTTTTGTCTCCTCCTGAAAAGTGGATGGTCTCAAAATGTGAAAGACATTACAGCTCTGCACAGCTGTAGTGCTCTCTGCCATTTTAAACTGAGTCTTAGACAATACACAGACCTCTACATTCTTTAGGGTGAAGAGGGCTTGTGGAGAGTGAAGTTTGCTGTTTAGAATCCTAACACTGATTAGTAACATCTTGATATATTCTTTTGCTTGTTTCATTGTGTTGGTAGGTTTATCTGGTTACATTGCCTAGAAAGACACTATGGGGTGAAGAATGTATTTGCCAATATTCAAAAACTTAGAGGGGCCAGGTGTAGCTCATCCTGGTGACACACTGTAGTCTGCTGACTTTGTCCACCCAGGTTGACAAATATCAGAGCCACTTAGAATGAAACCAAAACAAATCCAATTATTAAAGTCTATTAATTTTGCTCATACTGTGGCATCATTCATGGAGAAGGTAGAATGCTGCTCAATGCTAGGTTCACCCCTGCCTGGGACAAATAGTCCAAAAGCTCCATCATGTCACTATTCATAAAATTCAAGAAGCTACATCGCAAGTCACTGACACCCACATATACTTTGACTGAGTCGTATCTTTAGTTCAAAGACTTGAGTACATGTGTGATGTGCTGGATCTGAGCAAAAGACAAGCAACTAGCTGTCACTCTTCCCTTACTCAGTCTGGTAAGAGGTATATCTGTATGTCTTAAAATTAAGTCTCCAATAACTAGAATGTATGGTTGTGTAGATATCTGTCTTAAAGGCTCAACATCCATGACTTTGGTGCCACTTGCACTATGTGTGGTGGTAGGTTTTCTAAGTCTATAATGTTGCTGCAAGTGCTTATTGCTTTTGTTTTGTCTTGGTGGCCTTTGAGACTTGGTTCATAGGTCCATAGGTTCATAGGTTCACAGGTGTGCACTAGGCTAATGGCCCTGGAGCCTTTACAAGCCTAGCTTATAGAAGTGCCCTGGCATTGTGCTGCCCGATGTTAGTTCCCAGTGCCTCTATCCAGCAGAGTCACTGGAGTGATTCCCCGGGTGAACACTTTCTATTTCCCATCCACTCATCAAGATTTCTCTTGAAGAGGGCCAGTGAGGTGTTCTGCTTGACATGTATGAGAAGTCTATTCCAGAGCATGGGCAGTCTCTGGGTTATGAACCTGGCCCTCCAGCATGTTGATTGTGGTAATGATGTTGAGGTCTCTGGAGCATGTGGTGTGGAGGGATTGGAATTTCTTTAGATATAGCATTTCTTACAGAGCTGGGTCAGACATGGCTTTGTAAGTCAAGCAGAGATTCCTTCTTAGTAGATGATATGAGACAGAGAATAGCTGGAGTTTTTTGAGTCTGTCCATGTGGGACATGTGTTTAAGGCCTAGGATCCTTTTTGTGAGGTACTATTGCGGCCTTTCCAGCTGTTGCATGTGTCTAGTGAGGTACATGCCAAATGGGGCATTATACTCGATGATTGGCCTAATGAGGGAAGAGTAGAGAGAAATAATGAACTCTTTCTTCCTGGATACAAAACCCCTGGTAATGAGATGTGCCACAAAGAAGGACAAGTTAATCTTTAGAACCTCAGCATAGGAAGGGTTATGCTTATTATGTTGAAGGTAGTGAGGTGTGGTGTGTGATGTCATGTGCTGCTGACAATTCTAATGTCTCAGTTGCCCGTGTGTGAGATTTTTGCCTCCAATGATATTATGTATGTGTATTTCTCACAAACTACATTGTGTTGTTTGAGTAGTAGGTAATTGTCATTTAGCATGAAACATTTCCTACATTGTCTGATGATACACATCTCAATCTGGCTGGTTGCAGATATTGTGGGGAAAATGCTGGCCCATAGTTTTAATAGGAAAAACTCTGAGGCTGGGATGACTATAACTGCTTGGACTTGGGTGTTTTTAAGGGTGCAGGGTTTTCTGTAGGTAAACCTGCTACTAAGATGTGTGGGAGTGTGGGGTTCAGTGTGTCTTATGCTGGGGTTAAAGATGTCCTCATCTGATTTAGCTGCAGCACTGGATATATTAACTTATGCCTGGCACAGGTTAGTGAAGCCTCTGAATTAGATTTCTAAAATATGAAACATTAACAGATTTATTAAAGGAAAAAAGGGCTCTTGAACTGACAGCCTGCCATAGACTGAGTCCATAGGCTCAGGGCAGCTTTTTTCTTCCCTTTATCATGAAAAACGTGCTCGAAGGATGCCAAGATCAGTGCAGATCATTTCTATTCAGGGCTATCCGAGCTTCCCAGAGTCTTGAATAAAAGACCCTGGGTGATTATAGCTCACTTCAGGTTATATGAAACAAACTAGAGAGGAATCCAGTCAAAAAAACAATAAATCAGCCAATGAAGAACCTCTTTGAATTCACAGTTCTCTCATCACTATGAGCCAAGTTACAGGTCTAGAGCCCCATGTAGGCTAAGAACTTGGAAACTTTTACTTTTGTTTAATTGCATATTTTAGATATGACTGTAGCTAGTCTAAACATTAAGACTGTTTTAATTCACAACTAGAAAGTTATTCTTGGTAGTTCAGATAGGGCTAACATGATAGGTGAACATCCTGCTTTTTCTATAAAAAGACTACCTGACTGAAGGCTGTTACAAAATTATTCGACTGTATTACTTTGTCCAGAATCTAACCAATCTAGAGGGATAGAGGGATTTACAAATGTGTCAATTTTTCTGTTTGTAGCTATGTTAGGTACTTTTATATGTATATATATATATATATATATATATATATATATATATATATATATATATATATATATATATATAATTTATATAGATCACTATTTTTGCATTACTAACAATAGAAATAATTGTTCTTATTTTTCTAATTATAGCATTTGTTCGTATGTAGTAATGATGTCACTCGTCACCTGACTTACTGATTCTTTTTACAAGAATGTTATTTGAATATTGAACTTTTTATTCCAAAGATAAGAGCACAGCATCCAATAAAATGCTAAACCATGTATTGCTGGCTGCTGTTTTTTTTTTTTTTGTTTATAAAATATATATCTTTACATATGCTGATATCAAGCTTCAGGAAATTATATGGGCACAGTTTTTCAAAAGAACTTTGAGAAAGAAACCTAATGGAGGCTATTAACAGATTCATAATGTTTGCTACTTAAGGAGTCTTCTGACTAGCATCCAAATATTATAAAAAGTAGTCCCCCAAACATGTGGTTGGAAACCATTTCCTCAGCAAAAACTATCAGTAACATAACAATTTTAGAACACACTTTTACTTTGATCAATCCATTTTCCATCTGTCCAAAACCTGAAACTGACAGAACTGCATTAGAAGTAGTAAAATCTTTGCACGTGTGTGTGTGTGTGTGTGTGTGTGTGTGTGTGTGTGTGTGTGTGTGTGTGTGTGTGTGTGTGTGTGTGTGTGTGTGCACGTATGATAAGAACATTGTCAGTCTACTTTGTAACTGTTTCTAGTACAGTTGTTAGACATAGAATACAATTATTTGCATATTCTGTAAGTGGGTTGGGGTATATTTTCAAATTCCATCCTGAGTATACAACAGAAAAACAATAACCTGAGCTGAAAATTGATAGGGACAACCATGACCTTGAAAATAACAATATTTTGTCCAGCTAGTGAAAGCGGATAACATATACATACTAAATCTAGAGCAATTGATAATAGTTTTTTTTTTCTTCACACACACACTGGCTAATACAATGTGTAATGTATGTACCTGTGTACTATGTATGTATTCTACCTACATTAAAAAGTTCAGCCACACCACAAACAAATTACTTACCATTATTTTTTTTTTTTTTTTTTTTTTTTTTGATTGTTCTCTCCTCTAACTTGTTTTGTGCATACCACTGTAAAAAAAATGTCTCTGTGTGTATATATACTGATAACTAAATAAATAAATAATATGTGTCTGTGTTTTTTTTTTTGTTTTTTTTTTTCCCCCTCCCTCTGCTGAAAAAAAGTTTTTTTTTCCAGGTCAGAGACACCCCAAAAAATAAAATAAATAAAAACTACATGGGAAGTGTTGTGAGGGTTCAATCATATGTCATCTTTGCTTGATGATACGGAAGAACACAATTGTCATTAAATACATAAATGCTAATTTTAAAAATGAGTAAATCAGATGACATTGGAGAATTACATTATTTGTCAGCCTTATGTAGTATATTTATAAACAAACCAGCACTGAGAGCAGATGTTAGGGCTAAGTATTGCATTGCTTCTATATGTTTTAATGGTTGGTTTAATATATTCTGTAGTCAATAAATTAGAATACCACATGGAATATTATAAGAAATGCTTTATATAAACAAACAGTAACCACAACATACTCAGGATAAATATTAAACGTGTTTCTTTGTGGTATTGTTTGAGCAATGCAAAATTGCAATGTTTTATATGTCATAACTGCTTTTCCTTCCTCAAATATCTTAATAAATTAAAACCTTTAATTACTTAACACTGTCAAAGAAAAAAAAAACAGTCCTTGTTTGACCAGGCTGAATTTATGATTTTTTTTGTTTTGTTTTATGGGTCTCAGAACTATGTTTACCTCAGAAAAGATCAACTGTTTGGGGAAAAACATTTTCTTTTTCAAGAGTTGTTAAGTATTACAACAAGGGAAATTTATATCCAATTAATAGTTATTTAATTCTGTAAACATTATAAAGTTATGTTTCTATGAACGAGTGCAAGATGTCTGAAAAATCAAATTTAGTGACCTAAGAACTGTTCACTTTTGTATCTAATACATAAGCAAATTACAGTATACAGAAAATATACATATTTGTACCACGACAAAGGTAGCATAATATTGGATTGCTTTTTGTATATTCAAATATAGGAACATGGCAGTCAAAGAGGGAAATAGCTTTTTGGGAGCAGTGTCTGGTTTATATATATATGTCTGACAGCTGATTACAATGGCCACTGGAAAACTGCACCATTTTCTACAATTTCTACAGTTTTTATTTTGCAAGACACACAAAATCCACAATTTTGTTATAATTTACAACCTTTTTTATTAAGAATGCTGAATCTATTTTAATATTTAAGTAAAACTAACAAATGATAGTCTCAACTTAAAAAAATGGTACAGTGTATGGTAAGGAGAATCTGGGTAAGCCCCTTTTCAAGTGATTTATTCTGTGCTTGGTATCATCATTCAGCCTCTGTGTTAGTAAAAGTCAAAAGTAATTTTATTGTCATTTAGATCTACACAAGTGTAGATTAAATGAGATGTTGTGCAATCACAGCTCTTCATGGGACAGACAAAAAAGAAACTGCATACATAGAAAGACATAATTAAAAACAACATATAATAATACTACCACCATCTTATAGATCAACTCTACACTTAAGTATATTGCTAAATATATGCCCAGAAACTCACACTTGTTAAGATACTAAAAATACACATCTAACAACAAAGTGCAAGTAATAGTACTGCACATGAACCATGTACCACAAGGTTCCTATTAGAAGACCAAAGACGTATTCTTTCGAATGTGTCTTGGTTGACCTTAAAAGACTGAAACAGCAAAATACCGAAGAGGCTTTTATGCAAATTCTTTCCCTGGGAAAGAATTTGCTTGGCCGCTTTGGTACTTTGCCATTTTTGGCACTATAGTGCAGTCTCGGAGTTGGTATATTTAAGTAGGGGGTGGGGGTGAAGCCCCCCCACTTAAGGTAATGTTTAAAGTGTTTTGTTTTTTATTTATTTTTTTTGTTGGAGCAGCAATTTTTTTTCACTTGGAAAAAAAATCGCTGTTCTGACAGTTCGGCATTGTAAGCTTTCGCTTACATAGGGTCGATTAATCACCGTTCGCTTTTTTAAGCTTTCGGTGATCTAATATAGACCTGTACCACATTATGGGTGAATAAGCACATAGCAGAAGCAGCTGAAGAAAAAATATTGCAATATTAAAGAAAAAGTTAGATCTTAATTATGTGAATCTTGAGTTGAAACAAGAAGCAGAGAACATTTCTGTAACAAAAAAATGAATAAATGTTGAAAGTAATTAAATTCAGTCATTCCATCCAATTCTAAGTTTCTCAACTGCATGCATATCAAATGTAAAGAAGTACACATCAGCAAATTTACTTGTGACAATTGTCATGAAGATTGTGCCCTTCTAACAACTTTTGGCAACTTATGGTCTATGCATTTAAGGTGTATAGGCATTACATTTTACTGTGAAATGTATTGGGGGACAGCAATTCACTAATTCATTTATTCATTTTCAGCATTCAGCACATCAGGCAATAAGCACCCTTCAGCACTCATTTCTGTAGGAGGCATGGGTTTTATAGGCTCAGGTGGCTAGCGCAAGGCTCAACCTTCCTCAGAGGTGCAACACACATTCATATATGCGCACACACACACACACACACACACACACACACACACACACACACACACACACACACACACACACACACACACACACACACACACACCTAGGGCTAATTTAGAGTAGGCTTTGCACGAAGCATCCTTGAAATTTGCATGTTAGCGCAATGAGCAGCAATGCTAATCACATATTCATACTGCTCATCACACATACATGTATACAAGTTTCATGTACAAAAACAGTGCTGATACTAGGAAACCATGCAGAGCAGCATGAGCACAGAAACAACAAGCACTCAAGTTTGTTCACCAGCAAAACAACTCAGCAAGATTGTTCGAGAGCCACAATGACTAACAGTGGTGAAAATACTGCTATAACAGCAGTATTAGCACATTAAAGACAACTGTACTGTGTGCAATGTACACTACAACAATTATTTGCAGAATGAAATAATGGAGTGGAGGGGAACAGCAAGAGCAAATACAATGAAACATATACTTGGCAGGGAAAGTGTGCTGATGAAAATGGGCACAGATATGAATGACAGGAATGAAGAAAGATGAAGAAGGCATAGTAAGTGTGGCAATGTCCTCAAGAAATTATATGTCAATGTATGTACACTTCCAAGGCAAGTCAGCAGCATAACATTAAGGACATATGTAGACAGCAAAGTACATACTGCTGTTTACACCTCCTGTGCAAGTATATTATATCATCACGCATGATAGTAAGTATGTGATGGTCACACAAGGTTATATGTCAATGGAGATGAATGGTTGTGATATAAATATCACTGACATGCTCACTGGAGATGGCATTTAGCAAGGATGGTATATACAATACAGGGTATCTGCATAATGTGAAGATCTGCAAAATGACTTGCTGGAATATGACTGACATGTTGGCATACCTTTTAACCAATTATGGAGACACAGCAACAGACTCACACACAAATGTAGACAGAAACAGGCACAATCAGGGACATTTTTAAAATATTATGACTATTAATCTGTGGCACTGACTGAATATGTGAGTGTAACTTATTATACATGTTCAGCAGGAACAGATGTACAACTGAAATGATTGTCAGTGGTATAAGATGAATTTGACATGCCTTCCCCAAAATTGTCCACTTTTGGAAGGGTTAAGAGGGACAGTGTTAATCCTGGAGTTAAAATCAGGGGCAATCTTGACCAGTTTAGAAGTTTGCATGACACATAAGCTGCAATCCACACCCGCAAGAATCAAATCCATGCCAGCAATGCTGCCAATGAACTGTGTATTTACTGGGTGCAACACATAAAGATGTGTCACATATGCTAGTACAACAGCTTGAAGGGAAGTCTGCAGTGTCAAATTCGAATAGTTATGCATCCCAAAGAATAGTTTTTTACTCTCTTTAATTTGGACCCCATTCCTAAGAACGATTAAAGTTCATGACATTAGTATTGTTTCAGTCTTTGATGTCAGCCAAAAGTGCTCTTCACATAACCTGCAATGTGCCCAGTAATGTCTCCTTCTGTAATTCATATGGGGTTACATGGATTGGTAACATATCTAAATATGATTGTAGATTCTTTTTTATAAGACCTGTTGCTCCTATCACTATGGGAACTGTCTGGGTATTTTTCTTCCTCATTGCTCTCATTTTTGCCTGCAGAGCCTGATATTTTATGACTTTGTGTCTGTACGCAGCACACTGCAGTCACTGGGGGTGGTGATTTCAATGATCAATGCTACTTTTGTCTTCTTTTCATGGACCACTATATTCAGTTTTCTAGCATCAATCTTTTGACCTGTTGGTAATAGGTGATCCCATGTGATGTAAAATTCATCATTTTCTATGATACTTTGTGACTCATGTTTCCAGTGTTTTTCAGCCACTTCAGTAGCATAATGTTTGCACAGTCCCCAGTGCAATAGTCTTGCCACATTATTATGCCTCTCAGTATAAAGTCCTTCTGCCATTAGTATGTCACAACTCCTGCATACACTGCTGGAAACTCCTGGTG
The DNA here is from genome assembly GCF_019279795.1 of Protopterus annectens. Classification (NCBI taxonomy): domain Eukaryota; kingdom Metazoa; phylum Chordata; order Ceratodontiformes; family Protopteridae; genus Protopterus; species Protopterus annectens. The sequence goes on from NC_056735.1 coordinate 787,489,012, forward strand.
TTCTGGCTGGAGTTTGATTCTCAAACAATCTGGAAATATATTGCTGATTGATAAGTATATTTCTTGCCATTTTAACCTTTCAGAGTTCTGCATTGTCTTAATTTTGCCTGACTGAATTATTGTTGTCTGACTGAATTATTTTATATATTTTCTGGCATTGTTTTATGTTTCTCATCTGTCCTGAAACTGTTTTTCCTCCCTCCCTCCCACCCTATTCTTGTAGCATTGTTATAGTTGGTGGCTTTGCAATTGCCCACCCCCTACTGTAAATTTGATTTGGGACACCCCTCCCAGTCTGGTGTTCACTGTACTTAATAGAGAGAGAACATTTGAGAAGCCCAACCCACTTAGGTTCTTAACCTTGAATTTTTCTGCTCCTTCTTCCTCTCTTCTTGCATATTGCTAAAAAAATGCACTTTATTTTGCTTTTGCGTTTTCTTAAATGTACTCAATTGTATTTGTTCTGCTCCATTTATTACTGCTTGGTAGTAACCTGATTACATTTTAACTGTTATTTTAAGCCTTTTGGTTTAAGCACTTGGGCTCCAGACCAGTTGTTTTACATTAAGAAGGTTTGTGGTCTGCACTGTTGTGGCAGGACAGGTAGCTTACATCCTTCTAAGTTGACAATTGCTGATTGAAGGCTCAGTGTCTGTTATTCTAAAAGTGTATTAGTTCTGGTTAAAGCACTTGGGCTTCAGGCCAGTTATTTTTTATTAAGAAGGTTTGTGGTCTGCACTCTTGTGGGAGGAGAGGCTAGATTCTGCCTTTCTGAGCTGGGAATTTCTGGTTAAAGGCTTATTATCCCTGCTTATTTGAACTGTTTCTTTCTAAAACTGGTGCACCTTGTTTGCTGTAGCATAGACTAGATTCAGGCATCCTGAATCTAGCTTTGTTTGTGTAACTTGAGCACTAATACAGGCCATCTTTTTTGGAGAAGGTTCCCCTGCACCCTAGTGGCAGGAGTGTGCAGTTAGAACTTGTCTGATTGAAGACTGCTGGAACAGGGCTCAATCTTGAGATTTTTTACTTGTTAATTGGGTAATTTGTTTTAATCAGTTTGCTTGTTTTCTATTGTTATATAAAACAATTGCACTTTATTCATCTGCTTTTACTGTATTTGTGTTTCTTCCTACTTTATTACTTTATTTTGCTTTTACTACTTGTTCTTAAAAGTACATAACTACATTTATTCTGCTGCATTTATTACTGCTTGTTAGTAGCCTGATTAAATTGTACCTGTTTTTCTAGGCCTTTGGTTGAAGCACTTGGGCTTCAGACCAGTTGTTTTACTTTAAGAAGGTTTGTGGTTTGCACTGTTGTGGCAGGACAGGTAGCTTACATCCTTCTAAGTTGGGAGTTGTTGATTGAAGAATTAGTGTCTGTTATTCTAAAAGTGTATTAGTTCTGGTTTAAGCACTTGGGCTTCGGGACAGTTATTTTGCATTAAGAAGGTGTGGTCTGCACTGTTGTGGGAGAAGAGAGTAGATTCTGCCCTTCTGAGGAGGGAGTTTTTGGTTAAAGGCTTATTGTGCCTGCTTATTTGAACTGTTTCTTTCTGAAATTGGTATGCCTCATTTGCTGTAGCATAGACTAAACTCTGACCTGCTGAATCTAGCTTTGTTTGTATAACTTGAGCACTAATCCACACCATCTTTTTTGGAGAAGGTTCCCTGCACCCTAGTGGCAGGAGTATGCAGTTAAAACTTGTCTGATCGAAGACTGCTGGAACGGGGCTCAGTTTTTAGCTTTTTATTGGTTAATTGGTTAATTTGTTTAAATGAGTTTGCTCATTTGCTACTGTTATATTAAAAAAATACACTTTATGCATTGCCACTTAGCTAGGGTTAAACTATTTCTGGCACCATAAAGTCTGCTCTTCAAATTTTCCATTAGAACTAGCCATTTTTTTAGTTTTAGCACTCAAATCTGTATTTTTGAGCTCAGCACTTGTTCAGAACTCATTTTAAGCACTAATTAAGCTACAAATTACTACAGCACTCAATTTTCCTCACTTGTCTAGAGGAAAACAGTTTTTAGTACTTAATAAATAGGCACTTATCTAGGCATGTCTAAGGATCAGCTCCCAGTGTTTTCTCCTGTCTACCTGATGAATCTGGGCATCTTGGGGCAATGCAGCAATTACCTCATGTACACAGACAGCCCTGTCCTCCTGCCACCCAACACTAGAACCTGTGAGACATGCCGGATTAGATCAAAAAGCTTTTCCCAATATTTTTTAAAATAATTCTTTTTTTGTTTGCTATTCGTGCACATTGTGTGCACTGATATATATTTTATTGCCATATCCTTAAAGTTTTCCCATGAAATTGCTGAGGGGGTTGATCCAATTTTTAGTAGTGAAATATTTAAGGAGAGCTCAAACTAAGACAAGAACATGACGGCGAATACCTTTGATTTGAATAGGAACAATATTAAGGATCATAGTTTGCCAAGAAAATGTAGTTTTCTCATACCCCATTTTTTCTAATTGAATTCTGATGGAGCACCAGAGTTTATAGATAGTCTTACAACTCCAGAACATGTGTATTATGTCAACATGAGGGAGAGTGCAGAAAGGACATGTTAAGTTTTTATCACATCCAAATTTTTGTAAAACAACTGGGGTGTAGTAAGAGTTATTATTTATCATTAGCTGTGTGTAAATTAGATTTTTGAAGGGGGTCAAGTTTAGTGTATTTCTGATTGCTTCATACTTAGATTCCCTAGAGATTTCATCCTGTATTGAATCCCAGTGTTTGGAAAATAAAAGTGAATGACTATGTATATTGGACGACACAAGTTTATAAGTATGTGAGATCATTTTGTTTTTTAGGGAGAGTGAATTGATGATTGATTGTGTTAATTGAATAGCTTGTTCCATAACTCTGTATTTAAGGAATTTTTGTTTTATAAGTGAGCTGAGTTGTCTTAAAATAGGGTCATATTTATTAGGAGCCCCAAATAAAGTTTTAACCTCTGCTGCATTTTTTGTACTATAAAAATGCCAGACTGTAGCCTTCTTGATAATAGGAAAATTAGATAGTTCAATCATTTTATTATTGATTTTTAAATTTGGATTCAGATGTATGGGTTGAAGAATGGGGATTGTATTTTGCAAATTAAGGGATTTCATCAGATCATGATAATTAAGAATTTTGTTTTTTAGAAGAGGCAAAAACTTAATGTTAAATTCACCAACAGGTGTGAGAAAGGGGATAGATTGAGGATTTATTTTGAATGAACGTATATAGTTTAACCAGATCTTGACCCATACTGGAGACCAAGATTCGTCATACGGATCCTAACTGGCTATTTTGATTAACCAACTTGCGGTAATTATTTGATAATAAAGACTGAAATCTGGAAGACTTAATCCACCCTTAGCTTTTGAGATAGTTAATTTCCTATATGCTATTCTGGTTGATTTAGGGAACCATAAGAATTTAGAAATTGTGTTCTCCATTTTACGAAAGACTTTTTTTGGAATATTAAGAAAAACAGAGTTTAAATGGAAAAGAATTCTAGGTAGAATATTCATCTTGATAATAGCAGATTTTGATAACAGTGAAAGGTTAATATTTGTCCATCTGGTTAGATCATCGTTTATTTGATCCCAAACTTTATAAAGATTAGTTTTCATAAGTTCTTGATGAGAGTGTGTGAAGTTTATACCCAGATACTTTACTGAATATTTAAGAGGTAAGTCAGAAAGGGGGAAGTAGTATTCTAAATGCTTCTTAGGATTCAAAGGAAAGCAGGATGATTTGGTGGGGTTAAGCTTATAGTTAACAACTTTAGAAAAGAGATCAATAGAGTTTTGAATTTTCTGGAGGTCTGTGTTAGGAAGCTCAAAGTAAATGTTAAGGTCATCTGCAAATGCCAAATACTTTATTTCGATATTATAGATTTTTGGGATATGATGATAGGTCATCTGTTTGATCCAGATAAGAAAAGGTTCAAGATACAAGTTAAAAAGATAGGGTGATAGTGGACACCCCTATCTGGTGCCATTTGTAATTTTAATAGGATCTGATAACGTTTTATTTATATAAAGGGAAGTAGAGGCATTTTTATACATCATCCTAATAGTATTGGTGACCATATCCGGGAAATTAAAGTATTCCATTGTTACATATAAGAAGTTGAGATCCACATTATCAAAGGCCTTAGTTGCATCTAACTTTAAAGCCTATCTTGGATGATTATCCTTTTCAAGGAACATTAATAATGTATGCAAAGTGAGAGTATTATCACAAAGTTGTCTTTGCTTTATAAAACCCAATTGCTCTAGAGAAATAATTGACACTATCACTTTCCAAATTCCATTTGCAAAAATGGTAGATAAAATTTTCATATCTACATTTATAAGGGCAATAGGCCTATAGTTAAGAGGGTTTGATTTGTCAGAGTTCGGTTTCGGGATGAAAATAGTTTTTGGAATTATTCATATACTTGCCCGTAATCCCTTCTGATATGATGTGATTATACATGCTAAGTAGGATTTTTGTAAGATTACTGCAGAAAATTTTGTAAAATTCACTTGTAAATCCATCAGGGCCTGGCGCCTTATTAGGTTTCAGTTTTTTAATAGCTGCAGTTATTTCATTTAGTGTTATAGGGGCTTTTAACTGGGTAATTTGTGTGGAAGATAGTTTTGGGACATTAAGCTTATTGAGGAAGTCTATGTATTGTTCTTTTTTGAATTGAGTTTTGGGATTGTAGATTTCCGTGTAAATATCTACAAATGAATTTACAATGTCACTATTTCTATACAGGATTTTCCCTTTGTACTTTATGTCCTTTATATAGTTTGGTCCTTCTTTGATATTTATTAGTCTTGCCAGAGTCTTGGATGGAGTTTGAGCCCATTTGGAGTATCTATGTAGAAGCTTTAATTCAGTCAAAGAGTAGTTTTGTTGGTGGAAGAAATATATTTCCTTCTGAATTCCGTGAAGTTTAATTTCCAAATCAGGGGAAAAATCTTTTTGCAGTTCTGCGTCAATTTTTTTAACTCTTTTGTGAGGTTATTAATGTACAGACTCTCTTTCTTTTTATAATAATATGCTTTTTGGATAAGTATTCCTCTAATGACAGCTTTAGCCACTGCCCATTGTATATCTAAAGGGATATTGGAAAGCAATGATTCAGCTTCTAAGTGTTTTAGATATTCATTAACCTCCTGCAAAACGTCATTTTTTTCAGAATGTTACTATTTAGTGACCAAGTGAAAATCTTACTGTCATAATTGCATTTTTGGTTAGGGTTAATGCCAAGTGATATATTCGAATGATCAGATATAGATCTGGCCTCATGAGCAAAATTAGAAATTTTAGTCAAGAAAGCATCTGAGATCAGGTAATAATCACTCCTAGACCAAACCTTATGTGAGGCCGAATAGAAAGTGAATTTATTAGACTCCCTGTCAATCTCAGATATTAAAAAAGGGCCAACTAAATTAAAACTATTCATCAAATCTTGAATAGAAGCAGTTATTTGAGTGTGCTGTTTTCTGTTCTTATTCGAGCTATTATTTGCTGGATCAATAAGAGCATTCCAGTCACCACCAATAATGAAGAAATGATCATGGTATGGAAGTAGCAGATTATGTATTTCCTGGATGAACAAATGGTGGTTTGAACATGGACTATACACATTCAAAAACAAAATCGGGAACTTAACTTGTGGGTATGAGCAAGTGAATAAACACCATCTTCCATTCAAATCAAATTTAGTATCAAGCACTTCTCCAGAGAAGGACTTTTTAATTAAAATAGCTGTACCTTTTGATGCAAGGCTGCTCCCTGCTGATATAATCCATCTAATCCAATTTCTTTTTTAATATTGTCCTATTGGTCATTTGTCATATGCATCTCTTGTAAAAAATAATATTTGATTTGTCTTGATAAATCAGGTGCATAACCAGCTTTTTTTTTAATGTCCTGAAGACCATTTACATTTCAAGAATTCACCCTATAAGTTCAAAAAATAACAATAAAAACAAAATAGGGTCAACAGAGATACTAGTTTCACCAGGAATGGTCCATATAATGATAGGTCCTTTTCTAACACATAAAAAATAAACTGTACTCAGAACTGATGCTCTGACATTCATGCTCCTAACCTTACAACCCGTGCCTAACCACCCATCTCCCTGATATGATTTTATTTGCAAATGTAAAAGATACAAATATACTGTTGTTAAACATTTTTGTATAAAATAAATGTTACAGGTATGCAAAGGGAGACATAAATACTAACCTTGATAGTCCAAGTGTCACCCAGCATTCACAAGTACACCCTCATACCACTCCAAAAACTATTTAATACTAACATATAAATCTAAAATGTACATTTAAAGGCAAAAAGATGCTTAGAACAGTTAATAAAAGAGTATAAGAATCACACTTTCTAAAAGACTTAATATATATATAATTTTAGCAGATCATAACATGGAATTAGTTATGCTTACAGGTGCAAAAGGTTGGACTGGTATATATTATTATGATTGTACACATTAATTTAGAACTAACTCTCTATAAATCAATAATACTATATCTTATCACAGACAGTAAGCAGGCAAGTGTAACTATACCTGGAATTCCGAGGGTAATGGCACATCTATAAATATTATTTTAAAATCTATTATTGAAAATCAAAATCATACACCTAAAATAAACACACATCTAAAATAAACAGAAAGACTATTTATGGACCCAAACAAAGTAATCAGCTGAGCTTTGGATATCACTTGCAGATACCTGAGACTTATAAAGCTTATAGAACACATAACTATACACTTCACCCCTATAAGATACAGATCACTTATTTAGCTGCAGCATTAGATTTTAGACACAAATTAATACTTAGTTACCAATTTAACTAATACTACAATAAAAAACTAAATACTAATCAGTTAATATTTGGCAGGCATTATAATAAAATAGAGACATATATATATATATATATATATATATATATATATATATATATATATAAAACATTCCTTAACTAAATATAGCACACACTGACATAATGCTTTTTAAATTAAATAATAATGTTACTAACATTACCCTGAACAGAATCCTTCAATGTTCTTACATTTTCAGCATCACACAGAACCCAAACTGTAAAAATACAGTCCATTTCTTCATAAATACAATGTGTTTCATGATTTTTAGCTTTCCCAGTAATGCTTTGCTTCTTTACTTATTTTCCCATGCTCTCTGACCTCGTGACATCATCAGCCAATGTTTACATTGAATTCTGGGATATGGAGTGTAGAAACAGCCCAGCAGACAAAAGAAACTCTCATGGAGCTGTTATGTAGGCCTTCTCAGGCCTCAGGAAGCAACACAATTCCCAGAAAATTGAGTAATTTAAAGCAGAAGAAAATAAATTTGAGAAAAAAAAAAGATAAAAGATGACAGGAATATTTCCAGAATGTCCAGAGAGTGACAGAAAAACCAACAGGACATTAAATCAGGTATGATTAGCTCAGTTAGCTTCCTTTCTTTGTTTACAGATCTGAGAAAGTAAAAAGTACCATTTCTGTAGGAAGTAATTTCTTCTGATAGTGTTTCCAGCTTCTGTTAGTGTTTCCAGATCTATCTTCAGAGAGAAGCTGCATTTTTTTAAAGCAGTACATTTTTCTTTATTTTATTTTAAATAGCTTTGCCATAAGTTTTAAATAACTAGTACTTCCTTGAAAACTTACATAAATGTTTTCTTTGCCTCCTCCACAGACTGTATAAAGTGCTTTTGGTCTTTATAGTTAAAGGAAAGAGTGGCTGGGTATTTCATTTGGAAACAAATATTTTTTTTATTAGCAAAGCACAGAAAGGGGCTAGAGCTTGTCTGTGTACTTTAATGGGCTGAGGTAAGTCTTGTGATAATGAGATCCTGTAGCATCTCCATGAAATGTTTTTTTTCTTCTTTACAGCTATTAGCAGTAAATTAACATGTGCAGCATTAAGTAGTTTTGCATAGATCTGTCTGGGGTTAGCTTCATTTTGAGTTTTCCGTAGCGCTTTATGAACTCTTTCCACAGTAATTTATTTTGTAAGAGATTTATCTTCAGTTACTAGTTCAAAGATCTCTGTTAATATTACAGGTAGATGGGGTTGATCAAACTTTTCCAGAATGCCATGTATTAAGATATTATTTCTCCTACTTCGAGCTTCTAAGTCAGTTATTTTTTGTTGTAAGTCATTGATTATTTTTCCATTTGCAATTGCCTTAGCTTGTAAATCCTGTATCTGCTTTGAGTTCTCCTCAGTTTTATTTTCTATTGTTTTTATTCTTGCTATGATTTGATCCAGGATTGAACCGACGGAATTTAGCTTATCTGAAAATAACTTGAACTCATCTTGCAATGGTTGTAATGCTGACTTAATATCTTCAAGTGAAAGTGCAGATTCAGCTTTGGTTTTAGTAGGCCCTTTGTTCAGCTCTTGCATTGATTTATTTATTTTTTGTCTCTTGGATATTACATCATTCTCAGGGGTAATTATAGAGGAAAGTTTAGTTTTTTTAGTTGTAGAATCCTTGGTTTTTTGCTTAGTAGCTATCTCTTATTTGAAATACTGTTATATGCAGAGAAGGATATTACCATGCGGCCTTGGCCTTCCCCAGAATGAATTCAGGTAAATACTTAGAAGAAAGTAAGGTTTAAAATTAGCTTTTTTATCCAAAATGCCACTGTTATCCAATCCTTTCAACATATTTTAGCAGAAATACTCCTTTCTTTTGACTTTTAAAGCCAGATGCAGGTTATTTTGAGTGGATAAACTTAGCTGGAACAGGAGCAGCAGAAAGTATATGTTTAATACTCCTCAGCCATCTTGAACCCCTCAGCAAACACTTGATTTTTAACAGTGTCAGAGTGCACTTTATAGGGGACAACATCATCTGTGTACACTGAAAAGATGATGTTGTATGAAGTTGCTGTGGAGTCATGTAGCAGTGTAAAAGTATTTTCTGAATGCTAATTGAGTGATGATCATAGGATCTGGAGTCATGCTTTGCCAACTACACACACACACACACACACACACACACACACACACACACACACACACACACACACACACACACACACACACACACACACTTTGACTAATGTGAGATTCTCACTCCTACTAATCTAGTTACATAAGCTAGAGAACACAGTAATTGATGCTCACACCACCAGAGAAGCCTGACTTTAATAGTGTCAGAGTGTATTTTATATGGGATGACATCATCAATATGTGCTGAGAAGAGGATGTTGGGAGGGCTGTATGAAATTGCTGTGGAGCCATGTAGCAGTATAAAAGTATCTTCTGAATTCTACTTGAGAAAGAGTGGCAGGACCTGGACTCATGCTCTTCTGACTACACACACAGACAATTTGACTGCTATGAGATTAGAATTCCAACCTCTCTAATTACACAAGCTAGAAAACACAGTAGTTAATGCTCACACCACCACAGAAATTTGATTTTAGTAGTGTCAGAGTGCAATTTATAGGGAATGACATCATCATAGTGTCACAGGTAACATATACTCTTATGAGATGTGTTTGCAAAGCCAGGACTTGTGATATGATTGTATGAGCGCACTTTGGAAAAGGACATATAAATACACCCTGGCAAGCTGTCATGAATGTGTATTGCAGAAGTGAGGCAGACATGTACCCATTTCTCAGGATATTGTGTATATGGCACACACACACACACACACACACACACACACACACACACACACACACACACACACACACACACACACACACACACACAAACACACACTTTAGAAACAGTGGTAGTGCAATGATGTGTTATGTGTTTTCATATTCACATGAAGGTATGTCCACACTAATACAAATTACTGACAATATTATTGTGATATGATAATAGATGACTAGTGTCTAGTATCACTATACACTCATAACAAATGTAATGATGCAGTTATGCTCTCTAGTTCTGGAGTCTGTTTGACAATGGCCTAAGTCCTGATATATCATTTGTAATTGCAATGCTATAGGGCACACCTGAACATCAGAACGTATGTGTTCTGTGTAGTACATCACTACCATTCTCTTCTGTTTATGACTGCATTTCCATGAAGTGGAGAATTACAGCACAGTAACCAGACTTAGACATGCTAAATACCTCTTCACATAGTGCATCCCCAAGAAACTGATTTGTGTGATTGATGGCAACAAACTAGTGCATGTGTGATTCAAATTTCAGGAATTTAAGTAGGACTTGTAAAGTAGCAGTGTCCACTGATGCTCATTGTCAAACTGTGCATAAATAGGGATATATAGTAAATGACCAAATTGGGGTTAACTGCAAAATACACCTGTTTGTTGTTAATGTTTCATGAGTCAGGCTTCCTAAACATGTTAACAGAGAAATTGCTGGCAGACAGTATGATGTACATGCTGTAGTCTGTCTTTGAAATGTTGGGGCCAATGTTTTATTCCATAAATAACCATTGGCCTTGCCTTACCTGTTTGCATGTTGTTAAGCACAGAGCAAATGTGGGTCTCTGCTTCACTTTAATTTGGTTTGCCTTTCTTCAAACAAACAGGCTTAGAGGTGATGTGTGACCATCAGCACTCAGGACAGTACTGAGTGTGGAAAATACATCTGCTTTTCTCTTTCCCACAGGGTGAGAAGCACTGGGTTGATGATCAGAACGCACATGAGACAGGTTTTAAATCCAGATGATTCTCTATTTTTTACAAATGGTGTCAGGATGTCATCTGCTAAGCAAATGTGATCAGGATTGCAAATGTGACTCTCAATGACCACACTGAAGTATGTATCTTCACAAATTCTGTCAGTAATGCCTACCTCTATAAACCTCTACACCTAGTAGCTGTTTTGCAGGCCTCACTGTAAATCAGAAGGTAACAGTGTGTACAACTTACTACAAATGACACGGGGTCATACAGCTTTTGAAATGATTAATATGACTCAGCAGATATGCTATTTGTGCAGGGCCACATATCCCAAGTGTGTGCATTATGCTCCTTTATAGTAAGGAGATTTTCCACATCATATTAGATGAATGTTTCATCCATCATCACCTGAACATGACAGCAAATATTGAAACCTTGTAGACTACAGGAACACTGACTATTTTGTTTTTTAAGTTTTTATTGGATTTTCAATTTGTAAATAATCACAATATTTACAATCAGAAATTTGTGAACATAATAAAGAAAACAATTCGACTAAACCTCACACACAGAAGAACAAACAACTATTTTCAGGAGTGTCCATTAAACATCAAGCTATTCAAGTTATTATACATTACATTAAATCTAAAATGCAGTTATTTTTGCTTGATAAGTAATTATTTATGCTTTGTCCATGCATTGTAGCAAGAGGTAATCCTGGCTGGTCTTGACTTAATTGTAATGATTTCCAGGTGACAGACTTCAGTTGCAATATTTATAAATCCTTTAAAGGAGGGGGTAGATTCGTTCTTCCAATTTTGAGTTATAACATTTCTGGTTATGGATAGTAGCAGGCCACAAAATGTGATGTTTCATTTTTTAATACATATATAGGAATAAGAGTGTTAAAAATGATTAGTGATTTAGGTAAAACAAATTTATCTCCAAAAAAAAGCATGTAAAAGGGATTGATGTTATTCCAATATGGCATTAGGACAGTACAGTCAAAAAGCATGTGTTGCCAATCTGCTTTAAGTTCTTGTTTACATCTTCAACAAACTTGTTTCTTTTTGAACATTAATTAAATTTTATGAGGTGGGAAGAAAGATTTATGTAAAAATTTCCAAGTAAAGAGATTCCATCTAAGGAATGAAGTTGTATGTTTTAAAGATATTAGAACTCATTTTTATCTTCTTCACTTGGAGGTGTATTATTAATTTGGGAAAAATATAGTTCCAATAATTGTCATTGCAACTTTTTGTTACTTCCCTCACTACAATATATAATTTGGATAAGAGACCAAGTCCTAGTGTGTTTTGTTGCATTAAAAATATTAAATAGTCAATTAGTTTTGGGACATAATGTCTTATCCTTGGTTGCATTAACTTAATTTCCCCTTCTACATGCTGTCTGCAAGATTGTACATCTAGCCACAAATTATATTTTTTCTGAATATAATCAATAGTATGCAGTTTTTCGTCTTTCATTAATTGAAACCAATATAGCAAAACTTTCTCTTTAAATGTGATCATTGTTTCTAATTTTGAAGAAGAAACATTATTTTGGGTATACACCATAGGAAATATAAGACAGATCCATGCTTTGTATGCCTGGTTTCTATATATAACATTTTTAAAAGTGCTTAATGTAGTAGAAATGAAATAGGAGTCACTTGTTTGGTGACTTTTTCCTATACGTTAATCCATTAATAACCAATGAAGACTATTTAGTATGAGATAATTATTAGAATATCTATTGTATTTAGAGTTTATAAAAAGATTTCCTAAAAAAACTCATTCCATCTAGCTTTATAAGCATTTTTAATCCAAACATATATTGAGTTTATAATTGATGATAATGTATATAATTATAGATCTGGTAGCCCTCTCCCTCCTGCAGCCCAGCCTCTCATATGATGGTTTAAAGCAATTATTGGTTTATTGGGGAACTGCAGAAATATCAAAATTGAAATGCTAAAATCTTTAATACCACTTTTTGTTGGGTAATGTTAGTGATTGAATAATATATACGATTTTTGTTAAAATAATCATTTTGAGTATAGATAGTCTCTCTTCCATCGTGAAGAAAATTATATTCCATTTACCCATTAGATTCTTTATATTTTTATACTGTTAGTATAATTATAATTTATTATATGTTTAATGTTATCTTTATAATCATTCCAAAATAATTCATTTTTTCTCTTTGACAATATATTTAATGAATTTATTTTTGATTCTATTCTTATTTGTATTTATATGTATGATTTTTGTTTTGTCATCATTAAATGTTAAACCAGATTTTCTTTGAAATACATACATTGATAAGAAAACTGCAGATAAAGAATCATTATTGTCATTTAATGTCAGTAGGATGCCATCAGTAAACAGTTGAATTTTAGAGTTTAAATTCTTATTTATGTTAATGCCTTTTATGTCTATATTTGATCTGATAAAGGTAGCAAATGGTTCCATAATTAGTGTAAAAAGCAAAGGTGAAAGAAGACATCCTTGTTGGGTTCCCTTCAAAATTTGTACAGATTCAGAAGTAAAAGGTACCTATTTTAGCATATGTAAACAACCATAAAGAAGGTTAATAAGATGTATGAAGTTACTTGAGAAATTATATTCTTCTAAAACCAGCAACAGGTAGTTCCAGTGTACCAGGTCAAAAGCACTGTTGGGTTCTCTTTTCATGTATTTGTATAATCAATTATTGTGATTAGTCTTTTTAATATTATCATAACTATTTCTGTTTAAGATAAAGTCAGTTTGATTTCCATCAATCATGGAGGGTAGAATATATTTTAATCTATTAGCATGAATTGCCATGAATAATTTATAATCTATATTTAAGAGTGAAATCAGCCTATATGAAGAACATTTAGTAGAAACTTTGCCAGTCTTTAAAATTGGAGAGATAAGGATATATTTAAAGGAAGGGGAAACTTTAGCTAGGTCCTTGACTATATTAAAACCTTGTATAATATGTTTAGGGCTTCTTTGGGTAATAGCTTATAAAGTTCAGATATAATTCCATCATTAACTGGTGCTTTATTAGGTTTCAGTTTAGATATTTGAGTTTGAAGTTCAGACATAGAAATCAGTTTGTCAATTAATGTCATTTGGTCATCATATAATTTCATTTTTATATTTTAATGATTTTGTCGGGATCTGTTAATACATTATTTGGATAGATTTTATCATAATAATCTCTGAATTTCTTTAGAATATCATCTATTTCTATTATTTTTCTTCCTATGTGAGCATACGTCTTTTATGTGATTGGACTTACTGAGTAACTTTGTGTTTGTGGCTAAATTGAGCATAGATTTTGGGTTAACAGAAATCTTAATTATCTTAAACTTCTCAATGTTAATTTTAGTTTTATGGTTTAAGATTTCCAAGTATTTTTTGTTTAGCTCATTAATTTCTTCCATATTATTATTTTTATTTGTTTGATTTTCTAATTTTAACTTATCAAGTTTTTCTTGGATTTCTTGTACTTCTTTGTCCCATTGCTTTTTTTTATTTGACAACCAGTTAGTGACTTTACCAAAAAGATGTGCTTTCAGTGCATCCCATAAATTAATTTTCTGAAGTATCTTCTGTATTATTAATTTCTATAAAGGAAAATATTTCTTTAATAAAAAAAGTCCTGAAATTATTGTAAATACAGTATATATGCTGGTAATCTTCTGTTAATACATTATTTGGATATATTTTATCATAATAATCTCTGAATTCCTTTAGAATATCTTCTATTTCTATTATTTTTCTTCCTATATGAGCATACTTCTTTTATGTGATTGGACTTACTGAGTAACTTTGTGTTTGTGGCTAAATTGAGCATAGATTTTGGGTTAACATAAATCTTAATTATCTTAAACTTCTCAATATTAATTTTAGTTTTATGATTTAAGATTTCCAAGTATTTTTTGTTTAGCTCATTCATTTCTTCCACATTATTATTTTTATTTGTTTGATTTTCTAATTTTAACTTATCAAGTTTTTCTTGGATTTTTTGTACTTCTTTGTCCCATTGTTTTTTTTTTATTTGACAACCAATTAGTGACTTTACCAAAAAGATGTGCTTTCAGTGCATCCCATAAATTAATTTTTTGAAGTATCTTCTGTATTATTAATTTCTATAAAGGAAAATATTTCTTTAATAAAAAAAAGTCCTGAAATTATTTTAAATAAGTTATATATGCTGGTAATCTTCTGATTTTAACGTTATTATTAGATTTCAGAAACAGCTCAAAAGTAATTGCATTGTGATCTGAAAGTGGACATGTTACTATTTTGACTTTGCATAATCTGTCAGGTCATCAGAGACACAAACTCTGTCAATTGAGAAATGTGTTCCATGTTTATGGGAATAATGAGTAAAAAATAATGATTTCAGTTCTGAAAAATCATTTATGTCTCTAAGATGAGACAATTCAGTAAATTTTAATAATGCCTTTGCAGATGACTGTATTCTCCTTTAACCTGTTGTGTTAGTATCACCTGGTGAGAATATAAAATTAAAGTCGCCTGCTAAAATGATACTGCCTTTAAAGTTTTGAATTACTTGTTCAAGGTGTTCAACTGTTTTAATTAATTCAATACAAGTTAATAAGAGTTAATATCCTCTTATTATACTTTATAGTTACAGTACAAAGCATACCTTTATCATTTTGATATGTTTCTATAACCTTAGGCATAGGCAGATCATTTTTTCATAATATAGCAACCCCCCTTTTTGATTACATTGTGAACTGGATAATATAGTATATTTTTTATTATTAATTCTGCCTATGTGTTCTGTTAATAAGTGTGTTTATCATAAAACATAACTTGAAAATTAAACAGCTTCATGTATCTGTTTAAGTTACCCCTCTTGCATCCATTATTTAACCCATTGACATTTATGGAAATACAGTTAATAAATGCCATTTGTTCTACTGATCAAAAGTATGCATGTACTTATCATAGATAATGACACTCTATTAACAGTGAACTGCTTAGTAATCATCATGTCAACATTAACATTTGAATGTTTAAATAGACATAAATTAATTGCAATTGTGGATACTCAGAAGAAAAGCTAAAAGATACAATTATCATTAAACATTTATTTTTATAATCTCTCTTACCTCCATGGAGTCTAACACTCCTTGCTTGAACAGTCTAACCATCCAAGCAAACGCATCCATCCAATACTCTTGACAAAATAGTCTACTCTACTACAATCAAATGTTTTTGTTTTTCTTTTGACTTTTTCCAGTTAGGGGTCGCCACAGAGGAACTCTGGTCTGCTAATAATTGGCAGTCGATTTTTATGGTGCCAAGGTGCCAGCCCGATGCCCAACCTTCAATGAAGGCACGCCCATTCATGCATGTCTTACGAATGCCACTCGACAGCTGGGAGGACATGCAGACTCCACACAGAAGGTGCTCCAGCCGATAATTGAATGGGAGAACCTCTTGCTGTGAGGCAACAACGCTACCGCTGCACCACCACAGCTACTCTACTACAATCAAATATAGTGCTGTTAACAGTAAAATAAAGATGAGCCTGTATCCTTTAAAGTATTGTTAATATATATAATAGTAAAACAATTATTTCATATCTAAAATTATTTAACATACACATTCTCCAGTTTTATGCGTTCAATAAGGTGTGAAAGAAATGCTAACATCTCTTATATTGTTCCTTATCAATGCATAGTCTTGAAATTCATCAACTAATATCATAAAATATGAAAAACTGCTGCATAACAATTGAAAATGTATTGTGGTGTGCCCTACAATAAAACTAATTTACTTTTAAACCCTTCTATTTCCTCTTTGCAAGATTATATTAAAGTGAATATATAGTTGTTATGCAATGTTTAAATTATTGTTTTCATTATTTGTTTATACTCAGTGGTTTTCTACTGTAAATTAAAGCTTCCCATATTATTTCTGTCAATATACAGTTTATTTAATTTTCTTTATGTATGAGACCTTTAAGTGTATTGATGACATACTCATATCCTACATGTCAAGCCTCTAATAATTAAGCTGTAAACATTATATATATATATATATATATATATATATATATATATATATATATATATATATATATATTCAATTTATCATTCACTGACAACTTCTATCAAACTTCAAATACTTGCTTTCAAGTATATTTACTTATAAATGTAATCAGAGGTATTTCATGGTATGTGTAACATATTCATTTCCCTTCTTCAATGCCAGTTCATTTGTATAACTGTAGTTGCAGTAAAATTTGAGCTAATGCAAATTTAAAAGGTTCTGCCTTTTATTCAAATTAACCTTCTAAAGCTGCCCATCAGTCAGAGTCTCTGAACATGAACAGCTCTGTTCTCTTGCATGGGTGAGAATTCCAACTAATCTCAAGCTGTTTGCCAGAGAAAGCTTCATGTGTTTAAATGAAGTAAAAATGTTTGAGCTATGGAGAGAGGGACTTATATCTAGCTACCACAGAAGCACCTGGCATAGGGCAACCCATCAGTTACAACAAGTTTTGTTTCTTTTCATATTGAACCTGAACATTTCATCTATAAAAAGAGACCACTTCAAAGCCATTTAAACCATCATAAACTTTCCAGTGTCAAACAACATCAAAACATACATCCATAGCAACTACAATCCCCCCTTCCCAATTCAACGCATAGATCATTCAATTAAATAGTACAGTAACATATTATCTAAAGTTATGTACTACGAAGGCAGGCAGCTTTTAGATTTTACTATTAGTTTTAGTGAAACAGGTTTTGAAATGTTGTTTTAGTTAATGTTTATATTGAGTTGTTTCCACACTTGGGTGAAGATGTTGTTTATCTGTCATTTCATTTAGTATACCATTTAACAGTTTTAATTTAACACTGTTAATGTCTTTTCCCTTTTGTAACAAGAAAGTATGAAATGTTTCTCATAATCCATGTTTCCCTTTAGTAAGTAACAGCAGTTTATATGAATTAAACAACTTTAAATTCAGCTATATGTTATACTGCAACCATTTTCTTTTTCAAATATAGAGTATACATTAGTTCTTAAGTAAGTAATTTTATATGCAAGACTTTAGATCATTTACTAGTATAAATGCTGTGTGCTTCATTTAAGGGAAACTAATAATATTTTGTCTTGACTTAATAAAAATGATTCTTAATTATCTGTAAATTAGACAAGCATAAGACGTGGAAAAAGTTTAATTTCCTTACATTAGTAGAGTACTTGTTGATTTTCTGAAACTAAGCTTGTTTACTAAAAAAAACACAACCCTTGACATTTTATTTCCTTTGTAGATAAAGAAAAGGGAAAAGGAGACCTCTTTATTTTCCCTTTAATTTCTTCTTTTTCTCATTTGTCTTATTTCCAATTGTTTCCATTTGCCTTTTTAAGAATTTACTGGACCAATCCATATCCTCTGTTTGTTTCTTTGTAACTGCAGAGCTTCATTAATTTGTTCTATTTGTTTGGAGCAGTTTTTTTTTTTAAATCTACTATTTTGGTGTGCAATCAATCTATTTTCAAAGACAATTCTTGAATATTAAGAAATCTTCTCTCACAGATTTTGACAATAACTTGTTGAATTTTAAGATTTTTTTTATATAATTCTTTAAGACACCAAAGTTTATTGCAATTCACTTACCCAAATTGTTTAGGATTATTTGGAAATATAATGTCCTGTCAGAAATATATGTAGTAGCAGAATGGAAGAAAAGTTCCACTATCCTAGTCACATCCTGGCCACAACCCCTCTTCCAGGAACACTGATCATCTATTCAATCAAGGTAACATGTTTTATTATCTATCTGTAGAGTTATTTCATTATGCAGAAACCATGAGATGACCTGTACATCCATTAGCCATAAATACATAAGGGTGGGAGTGAAGGGGTGCATATGAGGAGAGATGAGCATACACATAACAATGTTTGGTGTCAGGTAATATTCACATAAATGTTTTTGTTCTACTCTAATTACTAAGTTGCCATGCTCTGCAGCATGAAGTGACTGACATGAGGGGTACAGAAGAGTTAGGAGGGGGACATCAGACTTATGACAAGGAGAACAAGTTTGGATAAATATGTCATAGTCATGGGGACGGATGTCAAAGCAAATTATTTTTGGCCAGTAGCCAATATATCTCCATCTTTTTCTTTCAGCTGCTCCCATTAAGGGTCACCACAGTGGATCATTGGTCTGCAGAATGAGTGGCAGTAGAGATTTACAGTATTGATTTGACAGCCCAGTGCCCAACCTTCCTCAGAATGCACACTCATGCACACACTCATGCCTAGGGCCAATTTGGAGTGTCCCATCCACCTGCAGCATCTTGGGAATGTGGGAGGGAAACCAGAGCACCTGGAGGAAACCCATGCAAACACAGAGAGGGCATGCAGACTCCACACAGAAGCACACCAGCCAAGAATCAAACTGACGAACCTCTTGCTGGAAGGCAACAGTGCTAACCACTGCAGTGCTGTGCCACCTCATCTGATCCATGAGATCTCATAACTGTGGCAAATGTTAAGATGAGGATGATTAAACATATCATAGAGATATAACATAATGGTATGAAATGATGTGGGTAAGAGATGATGTAAGATGCATCTGGAATCAAAGGTGCTTTGGGCAGAAAAATAAACTTTATGCAAGTGATTTATGTCAACACTCCACACAGGAAGTTTCACTTTTTTGCATCCAGCAGTGCTTAGAACTGTCAGGCTAACTGTTTGAAAGTAGTTTCTTTACTCTGCCTTAACTCTTTTTTCCTATAGCACAGCACGTTTAAGCACCATTGCATGCAGATAACCAGAGTAGTGAGGCTGAAAACAAAAACTCACCAGGTTTTGCCATAGGACATGAAGAGCTATTCACTGCTGCTTGACAAAGTGGTGAAATGGGAGGACATGCAGGAGGAAGAACAAAGGGGAAGCAATAAAAGAATTTGCAGGGGGAATTATGAAAGAACTATAGATCTCCATGTCTTCAACACAGTAATGTACACATGAAGAGAATATTTGATGAATGTGGAGAGTCACCACAACACAGGTGGGTGACAACAACTTAATAATGGTATATAGCTATGTACACATGAAGAGAATATTTGATGAATGTGGAGTGTCACCACAACACAGATGGGTGACAACAACTTAATAATGGTATATAGCTAGTTGGACCAAATCAAGTGTGTCGAGAATACACATATGCAAATTGGAAAGCTATGTATGGGACAATTTTTTTTTTGTGGGACAAATGCCCATTTTTTTCTTTTGGATTTCAAAAAGAGAGAAATGTTGGGGAAGGGACATAGGAATGTGAGGGTCAGGCAGATCAGATAGGTGAGGAAGCAGCTGCAGACAAACAGGACAAGCAAGACAGAGACAGGGATGGTAATGGGCACAAACAGTTGGGCGACACCATGATCTTGGATAAGTAGGGACATCAGAGGCACATGCCCATCAAGAGTGGGAACAGTGAGAATTTAGTCCCACCCTCAAAACTATCATCACTGCTCCTTCCTTAGTTACTTGTGAGACTGTTTTTTCTATTTTAATGACCAACCTCTTCAAGCAGCTAACGTGGGCACCAAGACCAGTTTGTATTAGATCACATACCATCCTTGACATCTCCTGGAAGGTGATGCAATCTTCACCTCAACCACTACACCTGAAGGTTACCAATGCACCAGCAGCCAGGGCAATGCTACCTTATGTGGATGGGCCAGGTGGTACAGGAACTGTGGAGGCAGTACTATCAGGTTGCATCCCAGAGGTGCTGGGTGTTGGTTGCAACAGCTGGTCAAGGGTTTGTCAGGCTGAGCCAAAATGGTTGGCCTACCTCCCTGTTTTGAAAAGCATTTGGCATGTTATCAGAGTACATTTATTCCTAACAATGCTCCTATTATAAATGCATTTAGCGCTATTTGTGAAAATGAGCTAAGGCAATTATATAATGATAAAATTAAGTGTAAAATGAACTCTAGGAAGTTCAATATGACATACCATGAGCATCTTGCTCTAAAAGTACTTGTTGATAATAATAATATTATTATTAAGCAGGCAGATAAAGGGGGAGTGATAGTAATTTTTGATAAAGAAAAATACAATGCATTAATGTATGACTTTTTGAATGATAAGAAAACATTTAAAGAAATTTCATATGCTGAAGTTAGGAAAATTATTAGTGATGTTAATATGTTTATCTACGACCTGCAGGTGCAGGGTGATATCTCCCTAGAACTCTTTAATTTTTTGACAGTTTCAACCCCGACGATTCCAATTATTTATGGAATACCTAAATTGCATATATCCTTGACACTGCCACCAATGAGACCTATAGTGTCAGGAAGAGGTTGGTCAACCAAACCTCTTTCAGTATTTGTTCAAGAAAAATTAAATAAATTCTTGAAGCTTTGTCCTAGTTGCATAAAAGGCACAGGTAATTTTTTAAGGAAATTGTATGAATGGTATAATGATAATAGGGATAGCAATTTTATCATGGTAACAATGGACATAGCTTCACTTTTTACTGTTATACCTAATGTTTATGGAATTAATGCGATTTGTGAATTTTCATGCATTTATTCAAATATGACAGGGAGAAATATTGAAGTTGTATGTAGTGCAATAGAGATTGTGTTAGAAAAGACATTTTTTTGTTCAACAAACAATCTTATTTACAACTATCAGGTGTAGTCATGGGTACGGCCATGGCAAATACATACGCTGATATTGTGCTTAATCAATGGGAGATGCAAAATATTTTTAATGTAGACAATAGATATAGAAATAATGTACCATTTTATCAGCGTTTTGTGGATGATTGTTGTCTTTTATGGCAGGGTGATGAACAAGAAATGGATAATTCTGTATCCTATCTGAATAGTACTACTGATTTTTTAAAATTTCCAATTAATTGTTCTAGAACTAGGATATCTTTCCTGGATGTTGAACTGTACAAAGGCAGTAATAACAATCTGGAAACTTGTGTTTAGAAGAAAAATGTACAAGTAAACAGATATACACATGCAAAGAGTATGCATGTACACCATGTGTTCAAAGGAATTGTTAAAAGTCAACTGCTAAGAACATGTAGACTCAATACAGAAGAAGGCAAATGCCAGGAACAAATGGAACTTATTTGTCATGAATTTTTAACTAGAGGTTATAATATGAAGCACATAAATGAAGTAAGGGAGAATATTTTGAATGATAGGAAGACCTCTGCTTCCCCTTTTTTACTGAATACATAGCACCAGAAATTACAAATAGTGGCTCAGCTAATGTACTGAGATATATAACAACATATAACAATATGACAAAAGACGTTGAGCTGATAATTAAAAAGAATTGGTGTATTTTAATGGCTCAACATGAACTAAGTAAAATACTGGGGTGTAAGCCTAGGTTTTCATATAAAAATAAACATAACTTGAAGAGAAGGTTATGCTACAAGGATTTTGAGATTAACTGCCCACAAGTTATATCCGTTAATTTTGGGACAATACCATGTCATGCTTGCAGTTGTTGTATGGATATTTGTACAAATAAGGTTTTTGAAAATCCAGTAAATAAAATTAAGTATGAAATGAAGTATCAAGCGACATGTAGAAGCACCATGGTCATTTATTTGGCCACTTGTACACAATGTACAAGTTTTTATGTGGGGAAATGTTCTAGAGCTTTGAAAGATCGCATAATTGAACACAAATCTGAAATGAGAAGGAATATATCTACAAATGCCTTAGTACAACACAGAAATGAGAGAGATATGACACATAATTATAAATTCAAAGTACTTGAGATAGTAAACAAGAGTTTGAGACTAGGAGACATAATTAATAAATTAGATATCGCTGAATATAGAAGGATCATTAAATTGCATGCAGATACAAAGTCAGGTTTAAATAGTATGTTTACTATTAAACCTATTTTAGGTTTTAGATAGAAGCAGTATCACTAATAAGAGTAGCAATAAATTTTAAAAGAAAATAAATTAATAATAATAATAACAACAAAAACTGATATGTATTATCTAATATTAAATATGTTATCTTATGTTTTGTTAAATATTTATGTATTCGTATATTTAGAAGTGTTTATTTAAAGTCCGTGTTTTTAAATTTTAATTAATGTGCTCTTAGATGGTTTCTCATAGGTTGGCTGTGTCATATGGTTGTGTTAATTAAGTATATATATGTGTGTAGAATTCATTCATTGTTTCAACATCACTGAAGAAGGGTTATTCCCAAAAGCTTTGTTTATCATTAAAGTGAGTTTCTCTTATTTGCATTGTTTTTTGGATATTTGAATTAGTGAACACAGAAGAGTTAAATCTGTTGGTTGAAGTTTCGTTTTCAGCTATAACATTGACAACACACCCCTTACAGTTGACCCAGTAGGCAGGGACTTAGGGACACACATAGATAGTAATCTAGCCTTTGACCATCATGTGTCTACAATGGAAATCATTCTATATTGCACAACTTATAAACAAAACTATGGCATCTAAGTCCAAGGACGTCATTGTTCCACTGTATTCGGCATTCATCAGACTTATCATTGAGTACAATGCCCCCTTTGATATGTACCTAACCAGGCATATACATCAATTGGAACATCCACAGAAGTTCCTCACTAAAAGAATACAGGGAGTAAGTTGAATGTCCTAAGCAGACCACCTCAAGGCCCTATCCCTGCATTTTGTCTCCTACAGGCTTTTGAGGGGCTATCTATGCCTGGCATACAGGGCATTGTCAGACGCCACTCTGATGGACCTCCTGCATATCCACAAAACAAATGGCACTAGAATTATCTGTTATAAAGACTTAAACCTTGCATGTGATATAAATAGATTCTGCTGGAGAGATAAGTATGTATCCCAGAGATTACCACGTCTATGGAACAGGCTTCCCACCATGTGAAGCAAAGTTCTTACCTAACTCAATTCAAGTGCAACTTGGACGGGAAAATGGAAATTCATCCCTGGTTTGCTACCTTTGTCTCTAATGGACACAGGTAAACTGTTAATGTTTCATCTCCCAAATCCCTGCTTACACTTATCAAGGGTATCAGAACTTGTCAGAGAGTTGGGATGCATGCCTAGGCTTAAAAAGTCCCTTCTAGTCATTAGCCTAGTAAACACTTATGACCCTATGATGCTATGACCAAATTAAATGTTTAACTTTTTTTCTTAAGTAGTGAACCCTATTTGTGCACAGGTAGGCAGCACAAAAATGTAAAAGGCAATAGTGAACATGTTACACTTGTGTAAATACTCATGATCCTTCCTCAGTAAAAATAACTACTGTGGGACTCCAACCTTGTTTTACGTACCTTGTAGCTTTTGTAGCTGAATGTAGTTACACCTTGTGCCACAGAGATAATCAGGCAACAGATGGAATTTCTGCAGTCATTATCATCCATGTTGTTAAGCATGTTTGCACTGCAGAAGGCGACTGACACTAAATTTTCAGTTTTAAGCAGCTACCTGTGTTTGTGCTATGCCATGCACTGCACACGTGTAAAAAAAAAAGACTAAAAAAAGAGAAACAAAAGTTAAATAATTACACCACTCAGGATTTGAACCATCAGAGCACTGCACTTACTCTCTTACCCAACACAGTTGTAGTGAGCTATCTCTATTTGCAACAGGGACAATTTGCAACAGCAATCAAATAATGTGCATACAACCAAGTAACATTTAATACCCAGTAACAAACAATTCATATAGTTGGATATTCTCAGTTGATTATAAATGTATACAATAACATATTTAGTGGAATGAGTGATCACGTATTGGGCAGGATTCACGAAGGCTTGCACGGAGTCTAAGAGTAGCGTAAGACTCCATGCAGCCCTCGCGATCCAGGAACAGCCCAAAATTCCGTGTAAGAGACCAGCTAACATGTCTCTTACACGGAGTGGGCGTGGATATGCTAATCACCTCACTTGCAGCCGAAAGGCATGCAAATGAGGTAGATTAGCAATCCAGGAAGCCCAAAGCAGCCCGTGTAAGAGACGTTTTAGCTGCAGAAATGTACTCAGTTGACAACTGAGTACGTTTCTGCAAATAACACAATGGAGCCATGTCAGCTCCAAATAAAGGGTGCATATGTATCAGGCAGCATGCCAATGGCCAAATATGTGGCCATTGGCAAGGTACCCTGATGCAAATATGAGAAATAAACGCAGCGCAGCCCCTCGCAAACAGGCTGCACTATATAAAACATAAAAATGAAGGATATAAACCCACAAATGTGGGTTTTATGCAATACATGGATTTACAATGCAGGGACCAGCAGACCTAAAACAACATGGCCACCGTTTAGTGGTTGCTAAGGGGGGAAGCTGAGTCTAAGACATGTAACTAAGCATTAGTAGGCAATCTGATGTAAATGAGTGTTAGGATACTGAATTCCACTGTCACATAGCAAATGAGCACATTCTGAGTAGTGTAAGAGATACATAAGGGGGAGGAATAGAGTAGGAGATAGGTGACATCACAGGTCAGAAAGAAATGCAGTTCATTGGAGGTCACTGTTACATGACAGATGTCAGACACATATCATGGAAAGAGGAGTGCCACAAGATAAGCATGGGAAAGTCAAGAAATGGAAGGTGTACACTGTTGCTTACACCAAAGTTTCTTGTTGGGCGTGCATGCACACGTGTGCGTGCCATGAGGCGCGAGTAGGGCAGTGTGCGCACGTGTAAGGCAGACTGACCATGTGGGAGCCTGTTGGCAGACGTATAAGACTGTTTGCGCTGGTGTGCGCGCGTTTTTACCCGAATAAGATGATTCTAAACCATGTAAGCATGTGTGCGTGCGTGTAAGCCACTGTGAGCGTGTTTCTGCTGGTATGCGCATTGCTCCTCCCTGAGGAAACAGAAAGGAAACAGGAAGCAACAGAATTAGTAGGAAGCTAGCAGGGAATACTGCTGGAGCTAGCAGGTGAAAAGAATTAGAAGCAGGCAATTGCACAGGCAGAATAGTAGTCCAGCCAAGCACTTAAAACTCTGCAAACAGCAGTGCAGGATGTTTCTCTCAAGAGACACTGCAAGACAGGAGTAAGCTATTAGAAGTGAAAACTGAAAAAGCTGAACTCAGAGCAGAAATGCTAGGGGGCTGCCATAGCTGTCATAAGGAGACATAGGCTACTTGCTGAGGGTGGTGACAATGCAAATGGTGCCAGACAGCCCACAGTGAGGAGATGGAGAAGAGTGTACAGGCCCAGGGTCACCTACCACGGGTTACATGAGCTGGAGATAGTGGAGCGCTATAGAGTAGACAGAGACCTCCTGCAGCAAATTGTTGAGCTGTGCAGGCCACGCCTCACACACAGAACCAACAGAGGGGAACCCATCCCAGTGGAAACCAAGGTATGTGTTGGCCTAAGAATACTAGCAACAGGTACCTTCCAGAGACCAACTGGTGATATGATGGGGATATCACAGGCATCAGCCTCCAGGGTACTGCACCAGTTTCTGGATGCCATGTCAGCACATGTCAGTGATCATGTATATTTCCCCAATGCCCATGAGGTATTGGCCAGCAATATGCGTCTCTTCCAGCAAATAGCGGAATACCCTGAGGTAGTGGGTGCAATAGACTGCACGCACATACGCATCAAAGCACCAGCTGGTGAGCGGGGCAGGGCCTACATTAACTGCAAGGGCTTCCCCTCCATCAACTGCCAGGTCATGTGTGATGCCCAGGGCATAATAATGAATGTGTGTGCTGGCTGCCTTGGGAGCTACCATGATTCCCATATCTGGCATTTGACGCAGCTGTACCAGACATTTGCCAATGGGGACATCCCACATGGACACCTAGAGGGGGATGCAGGTTATGCACTGGAGCCATGGCTGATGACACCCATCAGAAACGCACACACACCTGAACAGGAACGCCATAATGAGGCACACGCACAAACACGTAATGTAATAGAGCGTGTGTTTGGGCTGCTCAAGTCACAGTTCCGGTGTCTGGACACATCTGGTGGAGCCTTGCAGTACTCACCAACTACATGTACCCAAATTGTCATGGTATGTGCTATGCTACATAATATGATCTTGTGAAAACAGCTGCAGCAGGACCAGCATAGGGCCAGGCCAAACAGCCCCCCACCATTGCCAAGGCCATCACAGGCAGAGTGTGACTCGGAGGAGGAACAACCTGAGCCTGCCCCAGTAGGCAGAAGGAGGCGTGCCCAGTATGCCCTGGCCTTGGCAAAGAGGCAACGCATAGCACATACACTGGCTCAGTAGGAACCCTGGGAATGATACCCCTCTCTGACTCACTCATATAATAACAGGGATGCCAAAAATGACATAACCTGCTCTCAAACATGTACAGGAAGTGTAGTATGTGCATCCAACAGAGGCAGCCCTGCAGCACCACCTTAGGCATGAATGCCATGTGTTAAGCAATGTAACACCATGTAGTATATGCAAACTCGATGACCCTGACTAGCATCCTACCCTCACCAAGCATGATGCCACAATATGACGATGAGATGATCAATTGCAATAACTGGCTGAAGTATTGCAGTTAGTCAAAGGGGATCCAATGTGTGCCAGCCTGGGATGACATGCTGAGCATGACATGATGCTCCACCTGCTAGGGGTGGCGTGCACCTATCAGTCCAGGCCTTATGGATACTGGCAAAGGCTGTTGTTACCCACAGCATGCCTTGAATAGGTAAGGCTCAAAACACAAACCCACCTCCATAGGTATCACAAGAGATAAGAACCTAGATGTAATGCTACCCAATGCCAGAAGTCTAAACAGCAAGATGCATGCAGTCTAAACTCCCCCAGTATGGAGAATGTTGATATCTGTCCTGTAACGGAAAACTGGGTCAAGGCTCACAACAGCACCCTAACACTACCAGGTTACACCTCATACTGTGCTGTACAGCCTCAAAACATGGAACTAGCTACAAAAGGAGGGTGACTAGCAATAATTGTCAAGGATAACCACACCCCCATGTTGGTACCACAACAAGAAGCAGCATGGACTAGCCGTGGTCAAGTAACAGTGGCTAAAACTGCCTCCCAGTATATAGCCTGCTACAGACTACTGTCCTAACACCAGGAACTGCACTTGGCCTATGTTGGAATACATGAATATATCAAGCCCTCCAAACCACATTATTTTGGGTGACTGAAAATACCCAAACATAGACTGGGAGCATTATACTAGCTCCAACACTGTAGGACAAAAGTTCCTAGAATCCATAAACCAAAATGCCCAGGAACAACGTACCACTCCCACAAGAGGGGTAAGCATACTGGATGTGATAATCAGCAACATGGGTACTGGATGGCAAGATGAGAAGTGTATCCCTCACTGGTAAGACCAGACCATAGAGTAATCACACCGGATATACACATCCTGACCACAGTCCCTGGCCAGAAAACCACAGTGAAAAACATGTGTAAAGCAAAAGTTGCACTTCTCCAAACTGATGTGGAATCCATTAAAGGCCCTGTGCAGGTGCAAAATATGGGCCACACCTCAGAACCTGTTTTACAAGCATTCCATGAACACTGCCAGGAATGCTTGGATTATGCAATCCCAAATAAAACCAAGACACAATGCCATACATGCAGGCATCTGGCGTGGTGGACTCCAGCCATTACCAAACCATGCAAGAGAATGACGAAGCTACTACATGATAGAGCAAACATAAAAAGGAAAGTAATCACTGATCAGTAGTATAGCAATAAAATATGTCCACACATACAATCCACTAAGGCCAGCTACAACAAGTTGAATCTGTGAATCTTGAGGCAATGTTACACCTGCCCCAAGTACACAGACAACCCACAACTCCCCCCAAGAAATACAAATATATGTGAGAGATGCAACCATTTATCCAAACCGGAGGCTGAGCTCCCTCAACTCAGTACTGTCAAAACTAGTCAGGAGGAGAAGGTAACCACACACACCGCAAACCCAGTCCCACATAGACCTATCACAACTGCAAACCAAAGACATAAACACAGAAAAACATTCCCAGAGGCCCTAATTACAAACACACCACATCAACAGAGGGCTCCAAAGCAGACACCCAAGCAACCACTACCTCCAAACATAGCACATGCAACACATAGTACACAAAGCTGGTGTGCCAAACAGTCACAGGCCAGAAGGAGAAACAACATGCCTGATACAGTTGTAATAGGTGACTCCATAGTCAGACACACTGCTGTCCCGCTCACCAGACTGAACAAGGGAAAGGGTACAGTAAGCTGCCTGTAGGCTGCTACAATACGCCACATAACAGAAGTACGCAGGTCACCCCAAAGCACGTAAAAATATTATGCAGTCATTGTCCATGCTGGCATGAATGACCTGAGATGTACCTCCCTGGACTACATGAAAAGAGACATAGATGAGCTCTCTGATTATGTAGTCCAGGCCGGTATGACACTGACCATTTGCAGCATCCTACCCTCACCAAGAATGATGCCACAGTACAAACACAGAATGATCAGCTTTAACAAGTGGCACAATTACTGGTGTCATTCCAAGGGGATCCAGTGTCTGTCTGCTTGGGATGTCATGCTTGACAAGCCACGCTGCTGTTCCAGGGATGGCTTGCACCTGTTACCCCTGGGCGTCTGGATATTGGATAAGGCTTTTGCCACCTCCATAGAGCCTTTCATAGGCAAGGCTGAAAAGACTAACCCACCACCCTAGAAAACATAAGTGGAAAGAAACATAAGGGTAATGCTGACCAATGCCAGACATGTAAACCTCAATATGCATGCTCCCGAGGCCCTCCCCAGTATGGAGAACATTGATGTCCGTGCAGTGACAGAAACCTGCAGCAAGGCCCCTGACAGCACACCAGCACTACCAGGTTATACCTCATATTATGCGTTATGGCCCCAAAACCTGGACCAAAACATAAAAGGAGGGGGAGTATCCATATTCAGCACAGACACCCACACGTCCAGGTAACTGACAATGCACGAAGCATCGGAGGCCATCCATGTGCAACTAACTGTAGGCAAAACTGCTGTACAGTCTGTAACATGCTACAGACCACACTCTTACATACAGGAACCCCACCCAACCGTCCTGAAGACACTGGACAGTATGAATGTCTCACCAAATACCAAACAAGGTACTCACAAATTACCACATAGGTGGTAATCCATTATGTATGGAAGGAGTAATCAGGGACCTAGGGACACAAGTGGACAGTAACCTGTTATGTGACACTCACATTGCCAACGTGGCTAGGAAGGCTGTCTATATTGGAGACCATATCATGAAAGGATTCACATCTACGTCAACAGATGTCATTGTGCCCCTATACTGTTCTCTTATCAGACCCATAATCTAGTACAATGCCTCATTTGAGATGTACCTTACCCGACACCTGCAGCAGTTAGAAAGACCTCAAAGGTACCTCACCAAGAGGATAAAGGGTCTCAAATATATATCATATGCTGCCTGGCTGTAGACACCCCAGCTGAATGCAGTCACATACTGCCTACACAGAGGCGTTGTATGCCTGTTGTACAAGGCCATGTCCAACACAGGAGTAATGGACATGCTCCACCCCAGAAAACCCAAATCCATCGGAGCTGTGAGAGTGAGAGATGTCAACCTCAACACATAATGAAATAGGATGTGCCGGAGGGACAGATACATAACCAGAGGCTCCCTACATCCTGGAACAGAATCCCACTCCATGTTAGGCAGAGCCCCTCACTGACACTCTTCAACAGGAATCTTGCCAAGTGGATGGATGATCGTAGATGTACACTGGGGGTCTTCACTGTGTCACGTCCAGATAGAGGCACAGTAAAGTAAATCATAAATGGCCATAATATTCACATAGCAAAGGGTGGCGAAAGCCACACACACTCTGGCTAGGCTTATAAATGCCCTAGGGTGGATAGCCTAGTATGAACCTATGAACCTATGAAGATACAAATTGTACATGACACTAAGGATAATCACAAGGCTTTCTTAACTGATGGTAGGAACCTTGTTGGGAATTTACAGATATGCTCTGAATCACTCAAATATTACAAACAACATACCAAACACACACACATATTGCCAACATCCAACCTGACAGGTGCAGTGCACCCCCCCCCACCAAAATGCAAAATATCTATCCCAGCAGAGTGCTGGCCCCCTGAAATTGCAGATGCTGAGGTAACAGCCAGCATCTACAAAGCAAAACACACAGCATCAATTGTATGAGATGGTGTCCTGGGCTGAGTCCAACATGGACTCCAAGAAGAATGGAATGCCAAATAACACTACTGCTCAATGTCAGCCTTACCACAGGATATGTACCCAAAGATCAGTGTACAACAACATTGGTCCTTCTCAACAAAGGTGTTGCCTGAATGGATACTGCAAACTACCACCCCAGAATCCTGACAAGCTTGGTCTGCAAAGCTATGGAAAAGATCAGCATGTACCGCAGACATAAAGATATTGGGGACCTACTGACACCGGACCCTACCCAGTGTGGCTTTCTTAAGTGCAGATCCTGCCCCTCAAACATGTTTGACTCATTTGAAACAGTCATTAAGGTCATTGTTGAGGGGAATGTGGTCCACACAGCGTAGCTGGACCTTGCAAAGGCTTCCATACAATACCCCACGTGTTCATTATAGATAAGCTCACCAGCTTGGTCCTGGGACCTCCCTCATTTGGTATATATGTCCTATAGGTGCAGGCCAACATGGAAGGACTGTGTCTGAACAAGTTTACAGAGGACTACAAACTGGCCACCATATCTGACCCTCCAGCTGACACAAGCATCCCACAAAAGGGCCACATAGAAACAGACAACTGGTGCCATAGCCATGTTAGCAAGCTAATTGCAGAAAAGTGTATAGTCAACCCCTGTGGATATACAGTAAGTGCCCACCAATTACCACATAGGTGTTAACCCATTAAGTACTTAATATGTAATGAGAGACCTGGCAACACAAGTTGATAGATATCCTGCATTGGACAAGCATGTGGCTGTAGTGGTTACAGAAACATACCATATACCCACCTAATCATGAAGGTTGTCAGATCTAGATAAGGGGAGGTCATTGTGGCTCTGCAGTCATCCTTCATCAGCATTACAATTGACTACAATAGCCCCTGTGGGATGTACCTCAGCAGACACCTCCATCAACTGTAAAGTCCCCAAAAGTACCTCACCAGGAGTATCAAAGAGCTTGAACAGATGCCATGTGTTGCCTGATTAAACAAACTGCAGCTCCACACACTGCCATACTGCCCACCCAGAGGCAAGCTGTGCCTGATGTATAAAGCCATGTCCAAGCTGGAATCACTGAACATGCTGCACCTTGTACAATCTGAATGGCAGTGAGCTCTGCACATGAGAGACCTGAACCCCAGCACTGACATACATAGGACAAGTTGTACTGAATGATCCATAACACATAAGCCACCCCCACTCTTGAGTAAACTCCCAGTACAGGTTAGCCAGAGAGTCACTCATCGACTCTCCTCAAGAGGAATCTTGATGAGTGGATGGGAGATGGTAGGTTTACCCTGGGTATCACTGTTATGTCACGGGTAGACGGAGGCACAGTATACTAACCATGACATATGTCATGGCAAACTCCACTTACAATGTGTGTTGAAGGACAAACACACTCTCCGACTAGCATTAGAAATGGCCTAGGGCACATCGCTAGTGTTTGCCAATGTACACCTATGTTGTGGAATACACTACCAATTTTGGACAAGCCTGGTTTAAGTAGTTCATATCTGAACATAATGCAACATGGTCAGATGTGCACAACTGGCCCCTAACCAGTCTGTTGTGCTCACTATGAAAATGTAAAGCAGTTATAGGACTAAAGCCCAGGATACTGTCCACCACAGTGAAAGTACTGAACCAGTACACTATACGGTACTACAGTGTTAGGTCAGTATGAAAGGATGTTGACAACTGTATGCAAAGTATCCCATGCAAACCCTGCAGGCACAATATAATCCCTGTTGTGTTTAGGCACAAAGCAGTTGGACAGTAAGTACACAACATGACACACAACACACAACCATAAACCTGAGATATTGTTGAAGTTTACACTCATCCACAAATGTGGTGGGCTGCAGAGTTCAACATATGGAAAGCTCACACTAGGCATGCTCGCACACTTTGATAAATGAGACATATGTCAGACAACATGCCATGGAAAGCCCGAACTGGGCATGCTCAAACACTTAGGCCAAATCTCAGTTTAGCAGTTGGCCACACATATCTGGTATTTGTACGTGTTATTCCAGGAACCAACCACATTACAGCAATCTACCCAGTGCACACAATTAAATGACTACAGAGACATAAGTGATATGGTGGATCCCTCTCATATTCAAACATCTTCCACAGATACACAAGTTGTTCATAGAAACAGGGAATGCTATGGCAATAAAGACCTGCAAACAGTCTATCAGCAACAAATATTGTGCATCTGACAATTAAACATATGGTTGTAGAGGTCAACACTAGGCTGTTTGCCCTAGGGAATAACAGCTTAGCCAGAGTGTGCCTGGCGTCTGCCTCCCCAGTACAGTAGGCTACTGTGCCACTGTAAAGTAGGTCACATAAGGCAGTGTGTGAGGCTAGTGTGCTGTGCCTCCATCAAGCAGGGACACAGTGGAGATCGCAGGGGTTGAATTTGCTAAGCCACATCCATGTTGTTGGTGTGTGCTGGAAGAGGGTTGGTGAGGGCCTCTAACAGTAAGTGGGCATCAATAACAGACTGAGGGGAGCCTTATCTGCATTGTCTGGACAATTTCACTGTCAACACTTTGTCGTGATGATTATGAGGGATTGAAGTGTCATGTCAGTACTGTTCAGAGATGTCCTCCCCCTGTGGGCTACTGCTCTGCAATGTATTAGCTCACTCTGTCTGTTGGACAGCTCATATATGGCTGGTGTACACCTGACAGGTGTCCTGTTGTGGAGGAGTCATGGGTATATTTGGGATAGCATGATCAATGCAAACCTTCCACATGCTCATAGAATGCAATTGCCAAGGATTATGCAGAGTGGCCTGTATATTCCCCCAGCATGGGTCCTTTGAAGTCTTCCACCCCAGTCTTCACAAGTGTAAAGTCTGCTTTTGATAAATACACTTTGTTTGCAGTGACAACCTTGCCTGGGGGTGGGGATGGGATATGGATGTCCAGGGAAAGGTGGGTATGATCAGATATCAGCAATGGTGGTCTACCTCTGGTGTGGAACAGTGAGTACCCATGTTGCAGATGGTCAGGTGCAATATATATTCCCCCTTGTGGCTGTGGTGAGTGGTTCTGCCATAGCACATGGATTCACAAATTGTAGTGGCTGTAGGGTAATGTTGTAGAGGCCTGAGTAGTTCCCACACACAATATACCTGTACCTGACATTAACAACTGGAATGGTGTATGTGAACACCTGCATATCTTGGCACTGTTCCCAGGGAAGCAAAGTGTGTGTCCTGGATGTGGGAGGGGTGGTCTGAACTGGTTGTGTTGTGTGTTACAAGTCCTGTGGTCACGAAGCATGGTATAGTACATAACCTGCCAGTGCTGATGTGCATATCTGACCCTGAAGTAGGTGGCTGCAAATGCATATATATGCTTTCCCCCATCTGACAGGTAGTACTAGATGTACATACCTCTGTAGAAATAATGATGTCAGCACCCTATAAATATTGCAGGTGCAGAGCAAATGCCCAGTAATTTGGATAGTGTGCTCTGCTAATGTGTCTCCCTCAAGTGTCATAATATAGTTAAGTAGGGGTTTAAATCCTGCAAATGCTCAGTGTGTGTGTGTGTGTGTTTGTGTGTGGGTGAGCAGGGTTGTTGTGTGTGCAATTCTGTGTAAGGGAAATGTCCCTTTTGGCAACTGGGAAAACACACTACAGGATGCACATTCCCCTTTCTAAACACTGATGATGTCAGCACCCTATAAGTACAGCAGGAGAAGGGAAACCTCCCAGTAATGTGAATAGCGTGCTCCGCTAATGTGTCCATCTTGAGCATCATAACATAGTTAGGTAGGGGTTTGAATCCTGCAAATGGCAAGTTTGCGTGAGGGAGGTTAGTGTGTGTGCAATTCTGTGTGAGGTAAATGTCCCTTTTGGCAACTGGGAAAACACACTACAGGATGCACATTCCCCTTTCTAAACACTGATGATGTCAGCACCCTATAAGTACAGCATGAGAAGAGAAACCTCCCAATAAAGCGAATAGTGCACTCTGCTACTGTGTCCATCTTGAGTGTCATAACTTAGTTAGGTAGAGGTTTGAATCCTGCAAATAACAAGTGTGTGTGTGTGGGGACGGGTGGAAGTAGGGTGTGTGCAATTACATGTGTGAAAGAGCTGACCCTTTTGGCAGCCAGTACAACACACCAGCTGGTGCATATTCCATTCTCTACACAGAGATGATGTCAGCACCCTACAAGTACAGCAGAAGAGGGCAAATCTCCCAGTAATGCAAATAGCATGCTCTGCTACTGCATCTCTCACTACTGTCATAGCACAGTTAGTTATGGCTTTGAATTCCACACATGCCACGTGTGTTTTTGTCACACAGAATGCCCATGTGTGTGGGTTGTTGCTCACAATAATGCATGACATCGATTAAACCAGTAATGGCAATGGACACAGATGATGTATGTGTGTGCCAAATACACATATGCACCTGTGACCTTCAATAGTTCCCATGTCTGACGCCTGCCACATGTGAATACATGGTATTTGCACTGGATAACATTATGACTATGGTCTTCTGTGCAGGTGCTGCATGTGGTATGTGTATATACAGTGTGAGTTGTATATGGTATCATCCTAGCAGCGAGGGATACACATCTGGTCTGGGGCATATAGTCTACATGTTGTTGATGAACAGGTGCTGCATGTTTTCATCTGTTGTGGGAGTGGTAACAATTTGTGTCCATGCCTCTGACTGACCTGTATGCTTGTGTTATGTGGTGGACCATAGTGCCCCATGGGCATATCACTGTGACCTTCACCATGTCCAGCCTGGTGAGCGGGACCTCACTGTACCGGACAATAAAGGTACCTAACATAACTGTAGCAGGTGTGTTGTCTAGCCGTACAGGCTGTGACTGTTTGGCACACAGGATTTGTGTGCTATGTGTTGCACGTGCTGTGTTCTGACTTAACGTATGCCTATGTGCCAGCTGCAGAGGTGTCTGCTGCTCAGGCAGGATGCTATTCTGAGGCTCCACGAATGGCCCAGTGTGTTCACGTGTTTGGATTGCTGTCAGTGTAGGTCTACATCAGACTGGTATTGTAGTCACTGTAGTATTTCATGCCACCTGACAGGTTATGCCAGTACTGGGTTCATAGTGCTTAGTCCCCAGTTTGGCTATGTGGTTGCATCTCATACATGTGTTGTACGTCCATGTGTAGGGGAGAGGGTTGACTGTGTACATGTGGCAGCTGTGACATTGCCACATGACTCACATATTCCACAACTGTACCATAGAGGTGACTGACAAGTGACCTTTGCACATGCTACCATAGTGTTGTGATTGCCATGGTGATTAACAGCACATAGGGCCAATGGGGAACAAGGTATAGAAGGTGAGTATGTGAAGGTGTAGTGCCTGTGATTAGTTAGCACTGGCATATATGACTGCTCACATGGACAAATGCCAGGTAAGTCATATGCAATGTGTCACAGGCAACGTACATGTGAACAGGACAAACAGTGACGTTATGTCAAGTGAGACATGGACATACATATAGTAAGCTATGCAGATGTCACTAGGAGTCCACAGAAGCTCTGTAACTCTGCATTGCAGGTGGGATCAGTGTTCCAGGGTAACTGCAAGCAAACATGCATGCAAACAAAGCTACAGTAAGCAGGGCTGCATGTAGTCCATTGTACAACAAACAAGCTGTATCACTTCCAGTAGGTAACAGTGCAAATATGCAGGCACTATACAGATGTACATGGAAATACACAGGTCAGATGGCTAGGGTCCAGTCTCAGCGCACACAAGTGTACAGACCATGTACCATCAGGATGTACAATAACTGGATGGAAACCCAGGTGCTCATACCTGCAGTAATACACATGTCAAATAACAGACACTGAGCCTTCACTCAGTGGTTCCATACTTAGTAGGATGTATGCTACCTGTCCTGCCATGACAGTATCCCTGACGTTTATGGGGACTCTCCCTCCTGTGAAAGTTAGTTTTGTGCGTTGGGGCTGTCTGGCATGGTATGAGATGTAAGCTTGCAGTGCTAGGGTGCTCCTGTGTGTCCTGTACCAGTTGTGTAGTACTGCACACATATCAACATCCTCAAACGTCCGCATTGCAGAGTCCAGTGTGGGCAACATGCCACTTGCAGTTTACATGTCCATCATTGCGTATCAATACTTTCATTACTTAAACCCCTGTGCTATCTGTATGTAGCCTTCTGTTGACATCC
The DNA here is from genome assembly GCF_019279795.1 of Protopterus annectens. NCBI lineage: Eukaryota > Metazoa > Chordata > Ceratodontiformes > Protopteridae > Protopterus > Protopterus annectens. The sequence continues at coordinate 787,526,171 of NC_056735.1, forward strand.
TTACCACCAGTATGCCAACATTTGCAGATGATACACTATGGTACTTACCATGGGTGTAGACAACAGTACAAGACAATCATACCCTTACTGCATCAGGCATGCTGGGATATACCCACAATTATATCAGCACACAGTACTGTTAACAACACAATACTATTACTACACGCCTATGTAGTCACCCTGTGCATCAGCAACATGTTATCCTGTACCTGCACTGATGTTACAGATTGCAGGAGGTGGCACAGTTTCATCATATGCACAGGGTGTGAACTTGGTATAAAACCTTGTCTCCTTATGGTTTAAATCTGGAAATTTGAATTTGGAAATTTAAAACAAAGTTTCCACATGTCTCTCAGAGTATAACTGATTAGCAATGTTCACAAATATTTAAAATGTTTAATGTTTAAGAAGGCATTCAATATGAAATTTAAAATATTTGTAAAAATAAGACAATTTATTAGAGTATTTTGTAAGTATGTTTAATCAAGTATGAATGTATTTATATAAAAAATTTCAAATCATTTTGCTATATTTGCAAACAGTTTTAAGATGTAATTGAAGAATCACTTGGGGATGTTGCAGCTTTATTTAAAAGGATATGTTATAAGATGCAGTCCATAATGGTGCAGTAATAATGAGCACTAGTGAGTTAACGTGTTCAATAATTCAATTAAGCATGATATAAAAAGGGTGGTGTTTGTTGCAGTAAAATGTATTCCAGGAGAAGGCGAAGGCCGAGGTACCAGAATTAAAGAACTTTCAAACTCATTGTGGATGTGCTCCTGTTTTCGTAGAGTTTAAAATTGTGAACTTGGTATGCCTGAGTCTGCCACTGATACCACCAATTGACATGTATGTGTATGTGTGTTGGTGAGGGACAGCAGTACAAGGTGGGGCAATGTTGATGCAGTGTGTGCGTGTATGCGGTAGCCCTAGGTGTTGTCAATTCGCATGTGTGTATGGACGCACACAGTTCCACCTCATGGCTGCCATATACTGGTGTTTGTGGACAGCCACAGACTGTACCTGCCAGGTCATACAGATCAGTGTCTCTGGCCACGGACACGGTACCTGTGCCTTGCAGAGGTGCTACAGACTGTATCCGGTACCAATCCAGACTGGGTACTGTCATCAGAAGCAGGTGTTCATTGACTGGACACAGATCCCTGTCGGGGCTGTCCAGAGCCACGTGCACGTGGTCTCCGGGGGCGGTCTGATGACAGCACAGACCCAGCATTGCTGGGGCTGCTGCTGGCACTATGGGGGCGGCCGCGGCCCTGTTGTCCGCGATGACTGCCAGCTGCTGCTGTTGCTGGCATACGCCCACATCGACGCCTCAACCGTCCACCATTGCCCTGGCTCATGGACATGTAGTTGTGGAACCGATCTAATATGTCCCCACAACGTCTGTCTATGACATCGGTGAAATTACGGATGGCAGCCGCAATGTCATGCATACTGTCAGTCATGGCTGTGCGACATGCTGTCAGCTCCCTCAAACCCTGTCTGGTGTACTGTTCCATACGTGACTGTGCCTGCATGACAGCCCTAAACATAGCTGAGGTTGTATGACCTCTGTGGGCACGTCTGACAGGGGAAGTAAGACCACGGATGCTCCCATGAGAACCCCTGGACATCTGTCTGTGTGGTACCATCTCAGGGCCATGCCCATGGCTGCTGTGTGGGGAAGCATGTGCCACAGATACCACATTACCCTGGTCAATGCCCACTGTATCCTGTCCATCACCTAGGGACATTGGTGACAAAGGGTGTATTGGCAGGATGACTGTGCGCATTGATGGGGTTGACAGCTGTGTACTGTCAATTGGCTGACCAATGACGGACCCTGGCATACCTTCCTGTGCCATTAGACAGATGTCATCATTATCAGTACCCGTGGCACCTGATTCAGGTTCCCTTCTGCATGACACTAGAGCAGCACCAGAACCTGTGGGAGGGAAACAGGAAACACAGTTTACAATGTCTACACAATGTTACCAGTGATGCACACATGCACACATGCACAGGTGCACACATGCGCACATGCACACATGCACAGGTGCACACATGCACACATGCACAGGTGCACACATGCACACATGCACACAGTTGCACACATGCACACTTGCACACAGTTGCACACTTGCACACAGTTGCACACTTGCACACTACTCAGTATGCGAGATATCAACACACAGACACAGACACACCTGCATGCATACACAGAGCACTACTAAGTGAGCCTAATATTACTATTACTATCAAGACTATTAAAGGTATTGTTAATACACACTCACCAGCATGGATAGGCTGCATTGCTGTTACACCAGAGGGACCTGCAGAAGTGAGGAAATTAATGTCAGTGGGCACAACTGTGCCATTGTTACTGAGTATGATACAGGTCAGTAGTACAACAGTTGCCTTTCGCAATGCAGGTCTGCTGCTGTTGTTGTGGTTGGCAGGCTGGAGCCACAACACTTATGAATAGTCCCTCAAGTCTGGTGAGTGGCGGATGTGTAGCCACCCCACCACCACCTGTGGCAACCTGTTGCCTGTGGATATCCAATGCACGCTGATGGACATTTCTGATTAAATCACTGCAGTGATGTCGTACCTGCTCATATGTCCTATTATGCGTGCCTATGTCATTTACCCGACGGACCAGGTCTTGCCACAGTGCAGCCCTCTCCTGCTGATTCTGGCTGGTGTGGGAAAAGAGTATTGCATAATCCCGCACCAGGCTCTGGTGTATTTCCTCATCCTCAGCTGCAGAGTACGCTGGATTGCGCTGGTGAGCCATGGTCCTGAAAAAGAAATAACATGATATCAGCAAAATATGTCAGCAGAATTTGGCACACATACTACACATGCTACTCGACTGTTGTGATACAACATATCTCACATATATAGCATCTGTCTGTCTATTGGTGGATGCACATGTAAATGGCCAGGTATCAGTGCTCAGCCAACAACTGTGCAACAGTACCTGGCACACTCCATACGACATACTACCAAACCCCAGCAGTCAGAACACTGATTCAGGTCCAAAGCACCTCCTCACTCTGGGGGTTTGTATTGAGGTACTGTGTGGGGTACATCATCAACTACTGTGAGCTGACCACAAACTAATTGCCCTGGATATACATATCCCACCTCCACCACCAGCACAAATGACTACAGTGAATAACATTTCAAATGCAAACTTTACACTTTGTAACACTGACATGGTATCCTTTAAGCCCACTGGGCCAGTGGAAGACACAACCCACAATGCTGACCCCTTCACAAATGATTTCTACGGACATCTCCGAGAATGCATGGATCATGCAATCCCATATAAGACCAAGACACTCTCCACAAAGGGAAAGCATCCTGTCTGGTGGACCCCAGCCATAGACAGATTGTATAACAAAAGATGGAAGCTACTGCAAGACAGAGCATAATTCCATAAAGGGAAGGCATGTCTGATCAGCACTAGTAAGGAGCTATTTTCTCTCATACAAACATCCATGGGCAACTTTGAGAGGGAAATCAATGGGGACACTACAGATAACCACAAGGCCTTCTTCAGTTATGTTAGAAACCTGATCAGAAACCCTCCAATATGCTCATAGTTAGTACACAACAACAAATAATTCACTGAACCCACAGATATTGGCAACATTGTGGCAGACAGGTTCAGTGCAAGTTTCCCCTCTCCCTCTCCCCTAAACTAAGACATACTTATCCCAGATGACTGTAACCTCCCTGTCATCACAGATGTCCAGGTGAGAGCCACCCTCAGAAAAGCAGAAAACACAGCATCAATGGGACCTGATGGTATCCCTGGTTGCATGCTACATGAACTCCAAGAGGAGCTAAACACAGATATAGAAGTGCTATGTAACACTAGCCTGACTACAGGATATGTACCTGTACACTGGCGTACAGCAGCAGTGGTTCCACTCCACGAAGGAGGCACCTCTACATACCAATACAATACAATACAACACAATACAATACATTACAATACAATACAATACAATATGCTATTGCCCTGGGACTACAGCAGCTACCCTGACCATTGTGACACATGTGATGTGATGGTACCTGCTCCTGTCAAACAGTTACACAGGGTGACTCATATGGCATATTACCTATCTGACTAACATTCAGCAGGGGTATGTGTGACATGTACTCATGGGCAGTCTTGCTTCTTAATGCTGTGTGGTTTATTGCAGGGTATGTCTTATCTGTGGATAGGAACCTGTACCTCCGCCATGTGCTCTGTACTGCAGTGTCACGGATGACAAACAGCAGTCATTTAGGTTGTGGATGGTGTGAGGTGTTACTATGGTTGTTGGACATCTGTCATGGGTGTGACTTAAGTATGTAAATCCAGGAGTGGTAACCTCTATGTGGGTAGTATGTGTGTACTCTGTGGTGTTGTCAGTCACTATGCATTGGTAATGTGTTTGAGTGCATTATCACAGTGTTGTACATGTCACTGTGTCCTTCTCCATATCTGTAGCTGTCATGTGAGGTACATACTGTGGCAGCCATTGTGTGGTGTGGAGGGGTACACTGACCTACATGTCCATAGCTGACACACCATGTCTGCTGACACATACCATGTGCAGGTATTCCGGGAATAGTGTGCCACTGTGACTATCATTGGGGGGACTATTGTACACATTTATGACCCTGTTCACCCCTGACATATGCAGTGGTGGGCAGCCAATCACATATCTGGTGGTTACTGGTGTAGGTGATTTGAAATGGGGTATGGTACTCCAGCTTCGACACTGGTGTTCACTCCATGCCTTTGTCACCAGGCACCTGTTGCAATACATCTGTACACATGTGCCTCACTCAGAATATATATACATCTCTCTCTCTCTCTCTATATATATATATATATATATATATACATATATATATATATATATATATATATATATATATATATATATATATATATATATATATATATATATATATATATATATATATATATATATATATATATATATATATATATATATGTATATATATATATATATATATATGTACATATACACACATATATATATATATATATATATATATATATATATATATATATATATATCAATGTACATATATTGGTATAGATATGGAGAGGGTGTGTGTGACAGAGAGGGGTGAGAGTGACAGAGGGGTGGGACAGGGGAGTGTGAGATCGTCATATACAGTCATATCTGTAGATAGTCAGATCTGTCTGTCTATGTATATGTATCTACATATATCTATATCTGTATGTGTGTATTACATATATATGTTTCTACATATTCTATCTATCTACATCTGTCTATGTATTCCTACATCCCTCTCTATTTATGTATAGATATATGCATATTATATATATATATATATATATATATATATATATATATATATATATATATATATATATAGACATACATATATTGACATACATACGTATTCATATGATAGATAGGTATATCAACATGTTTGTTTACAAAACTGTATACACGCACTAACATACTGCTAAACATACATAACTGTGCAACCTACTTTGTACATTGCACTACAACCTACATTCAACCTACATTGATATGTGCACATAGATGCCCTCACATACATATGTATGTACAGCCTTCACTGATAGTTGCTTCATGTCCCCTGCCCTATGCACATCTTCATATACATATGGATACAGACAAATGACACATATGGAGGGTTCACAGTATGTAGACTTTTAAAGTATTACTTTACATTACCTGTGTTTGTCACAGCTGCTTGTGTTGCCATTTGGTTTGGTGTCCTGCTGCTCCAGTTGTCAGTTGTCAGCTTTCGAGTGGGTTTTGATGACTGGTTTTGTTTGTGTATGTTTTTTTTCTCTCTCTCTCTCTCTCTCTCTGTCTCTCCCTACCTCTACAGGGTGCAATGAAAGTATTGCATGTGTGGACTGGGAGTACAGCATGCTTTTATAGGTATCTGCATATGTCCATGTGATGGCCTCTGCACCAATTGTTAGCCAGCATTTGCTAATTGCATGCAACCTGTTGTGTACTGATTGCAGTTCTCACTGTGATTCCAGGACAGTGCTATAAAAAGGTATGTGAGATAGGCGTAGCCCTTTCAGAGTTTAAGGGCAGGGACCATGCTGGTATGCTGTGGACACTGTTCTGTGAGTGTAAAGGTTAGTATCTCTCTCATATTTCTGGCTGTGTTGTAGATTAACATTTCTCCATTCATTTCTCCAGTTTCCTGTACTAAGTGTGTATGTACACTGACACATAAGACTACTACTACTGTTAATGTGGGTGTGTGTGCTTTCCTGTGGGACATGTGGTATAACTGGTATATAGCAGTGGCTCTTGCACTTTGTTGCTATGGCTTCAATATTTGCCCTTTACATTCACTACTTGTATGCCTGCTAGGTGTCTTGACTGTAGTGTGTTGCTGTGGCTTTCCTAATTTCCATGTACATTCACACCTTGGAATGCTTGCTATATCTGCTAGGGTGTTACTGCATGCAATGTGGTCTGGCCATGGTGTGGGCCTTGATATCTATTAGGGTATTTGAGTATGCTGCTGAGCAGACCCCAGAGACTCTCAGGTGCATCTTTTATCTGCCTCATGGAATGGTACATATCAGTGGGGTACACCCATTAAATTGTCTGGTATTCTGCAGTTGTGACTGTGGGATAGCATGAGCATATGTATTACTACACTATTTCTGCCGTGCAAGTGGTGCATACATTCAGTACTTCATAGTTACCATTGCATGTGTTGTAACACCTTTCTGCCTACTGTTTGTACATTTCACAGGGAGTCTGTGGGGCATCCCTGTAACTCAGTCACTGTTGCTATGTCTAGGCTCTTAACTATTCAAATATGGCAGTGTCAGACCTCTCAAGTGTACAGATATTTGCAGGTTGTCCACATTTTTGCCTCATATTTTGGTCAATATCTCATAAACAGCTTTTTCTGGCAAATCACTCTGGGCTCAAGTCAAGCTATAGTGACAAACATTTCAGTTTCAGACTTCATACCCTTCCAAACATCCAGCAAAATGCAGAACCTGTTACTCTCTCAACTGTCTAAGTTTGTTGTAGCATTATTTGGAATGTGTCCCTGTTTTTGGGCCTTTGCTCCACATTTTTTATTACTTAATTTGGATGTGTTCCTGTAAGAGGTTGTGGGGTATGTGCAGTGATTATCCTGCTGTGAGTATGTGTGTGGCTTGCAAGGTGCTACAGTGACATTATTACCTACTAGCTACCAACTAGCATGGCTGTTTCTGTTCACACACTACTATTCTAGAAATCCACTACATTTGACAGTAAATATACATGACATGCTTTGTGTACTACACATCCTATATTCCCTTTACATTCATTCCTACTATTACATGATATATTTATTGTAGCACAATGTTCTTATATAACAGTCATGGCTTTGTGGTAATTCATGCAGACTACTCTTTCCTGGGTTCGGGACTGACAGTGGGATTTTATTTTGCTTTTGAGCAGACTACAGGACTTGTCATTCAGAGTGACTAAGGCACTTTTAAGCAGTTATAACCGGGTTAGTGCTGGTTTGCGCGGAGCTCACGCATGCGCACTGGCGTTCAGCTCCACGCACACCCGCTTACAACTGCTTAAAAGTGCTTACTCTTGCGCACACCCGCTCTATTTTCTTTGAAAGAAATGAAAATGGGGAGACAGGAAAGTGGTGAAAATCTGGTCACAAAGAGGGTAAGACAGTAGGGAAACAAGCTCGAGTTTTGCAGGAGGGATGCAGGTAAGGCCCATAGCTGCCCATTTCTTCATCAGCAACAGCTGTGCATATGTTTGTAATTTGGTGTGACATTTGAAACCTTCCACCCCTGAGAGAGGTGTAAGGACAACAATACTACTTGTTGTACAGCCAATTGTAATTGACAGTTTCCATGTCTAGCAGACATGTGTGCAAAATGGGTAGCTATGTATGTGGCGTAATTTTTTTGTGGGTACAGAGTGCCATTTTTTTTTTTTTTTTTTTTCAGGTGAGAGTGGTATATCAGGTACGGGAAGTCAGTATAGCTGGGGAGGTAGGTTGGGTAGGTTAACAGACAAGACAAACAAGACGCATACAGGGGCGGTGTATGACACATGTGGGGGGGTTACACAATTGACAGGGACGGATGTTTGGATATCTAGAGCCCATGAACCCACAGATGGCAACAGTGGAACTGATATCCCCACCCATGGGCAGTTGCCACTGTGCCTTCACGGCCCAGAACGGGGCTGTGCTGGGGGCTGTGTAGGCTGGGCAGCAGGCACACCCGTTAGTTGTGCCACCTGTGCCTCAAGCTGGTGTAGGGGCCCAAGAACAGCTTCCCAGATCTCCCTACGCACCACAGTCCGGACACTATGGAGGGTGAGTGGATGTTCTCCTCCGGCCACACTTGCAGAGGGGGGACGTGCCCCATTCCCTGCAGTGCTTCCACCCACAGGTGGCACAGGGCCACCGGAGGAGGGTCCGGCCTGGGCACTCCTGCCAGGTACACTTGCCAGCTGAGGAGGGAGAGGTGGGTCCTCTGGAACCCGCCTTCCCTGTCGTCCTATGTTTTGCATTATGTCATGACAGTTTGGGTTAGTAACGTACAATACCATTCACAATTAGTTGTAACAGCATGCATTAGTATTCCCATTAACCAAACACCCAGATATTCAAACCATTGAACAGCAAGCATAACACATGCATATTTTGAACAGCAATACACAGTCCAACAACATGCAGGGTTGATTGATGGCAACAGGCCATCAGGTTTGGATGTATGAACAGGGCAGATGCATCAACGTACATGCAAATATGTATGAACCAACAGGACAAATGTCCAGGGGTGTTAATTATGATTGCACGTACCAATTTCACGTGGAATGGATTATATGTGGTTATAGGGTAGGGTGAAGAAAATTTAATTAACAACTTCAAATACCAATACATATGTTTTACATTTCTAATAGCTGCAGATATATACACACTACAGTTCTGCCTACAGTTTCCTATGTGATAACTACTTCAAGTTGGTGATAGGAATATTACTGCTACATCAATATACATTTTCATTTTTATTCATACACATTCATATCTGGCTCTGTTCAGCTACATCAACCTGCTACATTTGCTTTATATAGCTATAGACAACTGTGGATGTTTGTTATTTCAGACAACCATACTATCTGCATATTGCAGACTGACAGCAACATATCCAGATTTTGGGATACACATTCCAGCTGCGGTAACATTTTCAACACATTTTACTGTTTGGTTCTGCTTGTCACATTCAGTTCATTCTGTACTGACTGCAGTATACTTTATTCAGGAGTTATTACTACTTTATTGGTGGATTCATAACTCTTTCTCACACTCTCTCACTTGTTTTATTTTTACAATTCAGGATGGTACTTAATTCTTGGCTTTATTGATATGTTTTATCTGTAGTTATAACAATCCTTTCCAACAGTCTCACTTCTGTCATGTTTCTGTATTTCAACAGGGATATATTTCACACGTGTTTTACTCAGCTTCTGCAGCTGTACTTTTCAGCCTGCTGCAGGTTATGTACTATTATATTACAGGTGGGACATCTTTATTTCAGACTTTATTTCAGACTTGTTTCATTTTTCTGTTTGGATTACAGACTGCATCACACTTTTGTAATCAAGCAATACTTGTAAACCCTCTTACACTGTTACTTGCACATTTTATTACTTAGTGACTACACTGCACTCTTTTGCTAACTGTCAAACTTATATATTTATTTACAGTTACAGGGAGAGGATTACTGACCTGCCTGGTGGTGCAACCGTGCCAGCCTATCGCCATAGGCTCTATGGTTTGCAGAACAGACACCTGCAGCTGTAATATAAATAAAGTAATATTGGAATACACATCTCCATAATATCAGCTAGGTTAATTTCTTACATAAATAATTACATGTAACTTACTCAGTAGTGGGGCGTTGGGCATTTGCCGGGCCTCCTGGATCCAACGCTTCAGTTGGTCCCACTTCCGTCTCTTCAGGTCCACATGACAGTGACGGACCTGCTAACCAGTCCTTGGTATCCCTGTGGCACTGGTGAGATCATGAGCCAACTGGTCCCACGCCTCAGCCCTATATGCTCCCCACAGGACCTGGCCCTGCATGAGTTGGGCCTCATGATTGTGGACAAGGAGCCAAACCATATATTTGGACTCCTCAACGCCCCACCTCTGTGCTCGAAAGCAACTACCCTCACCTACACCTGACATTCTGGCTGCAAGTTGGTTCTACAATCGGTTATGCTGTGTATTCCCGCCTATGGGGCTTATATATGCCGTTTTTCCCACACTTATCTGTGATTGGCCATTTTGGAATTGTATCAGCTTCACAAAACCTGCTTTGTCATGCTCCTCTTTCTGTTCTTTCCTATATATATGCTATTACTGCATTTCTAAGTGCAACTGTCATGGCTTAGTGGTTCAGTAGTTTGACTATGGTGCATGGTATCCTGGGTTCGAACCTGGCCACTGCTTTTTATATTTTATGACTGACTACACAGGCTAGGAGGTGTGTCTGTGTAAAGGCAGTTTTGTTACAGCTTGCTCAACGTTGCCCGTCGGTTAGCTTGTTGGTGCGGTGCGCAGCTCTGCGCAAACAGGTTACGCTGGTTTACGCGTCATTTGGCTGTCAGCATGCATATTATGCTCAACTCAGCCATGGGCACACAGTTTCAGCATGTTAAACCACTGCTCACCTATGGGCACTCATTTTACACCTGTTAAACCACTGCTCACCTACGGGCACTCATTTTACACCTGTTAAACCACTGCTCACCTACTGGCACTCATTTTACACCTGTTAAACCACTGCTCACCTACGGGCAGATGCACTCAACTTGTTAAACTGTAGCTCAGCTATAGGCACATCTGACATTTTTTATTATTTTGTTATCTCACATTTCTTCAAAATATATGGCCCGTTTCATTACATTTTACATAAAATATAATTTTATATGTGTACATATATGTCAGGGACTTGTTTTGTACTTATTTCACTAAAAATAAAAATTGATGGTGGGGGGGCTTGAACCATGACTCCCTGCTCTTCAGCTGATGTCTCTACCACTATGCTATTGCTTTTTGGCTTATGTTGCATATTTAGTTCTTATATACTTTTCCACTGACTGCTAACTGTGGCTAAGCTACGGGCACGCCCGCGCAAACGAGTGCACTCATGGGCAAACATCTTTACAATTTAAAAAAAAATTTAAAAGATGTTCATGTGTACATTTTATGTTTGTAGTCTGTGGGGGATGTGTTGTGTTGTATTTATTCACATTTACACGGGCTCTGTCATGGTGGTTTACTTTTGGGACTTTTACTCTTCTGGGGGCGTGTCTGTTTGCAGGGCTCGGCCTATGGACATGCCCCCTACTGTCTTCCACAGACCATGTAAGCCTTAGGTGTGATTCAGCATGCCCTCATGCATATGCATGACATGCTGACGTCACACCGTTTAACTGCAGCCTCCGTGTAAGCCTTGTAACTCTTACACGGAGGCTTCGTGAATCCTGCCCATTATTTATAAATATGTTTGCAAAACTGCAGCACCACCTTCTGTCTGTATTCTGTAAATACTTTCCATAGCTGTGCTTTACTATCACACATGCAATATGAAGTGCATATTATCTCATATTTCTTTCAAGGTGAGATACAAATACACAAGAGTCGACAACAGTTATCAGCAAAGGCAGGAAACTGTACTATAATGCCAAGGAAATATACATCTGGGGTGTTTGGTTTTGTTTAAAAGCTCACTGCAGTTAGTTGCACACTTTGTAAAGATATCCTCACTGACAAACATACTTCAATGAAGGGTGTCTATGCATTACGGTGTTTTACTTCAGTCAGTCTAATCACTCACAATTGCAAGCCATTAGCATCTGACAGTGATGCAGAAGCTACATTATGTTAATATCTGTTGCACAAAGTCAGAAGTTTGGTATTCAACAACTCTAAGCAGTTTCCACCTTATTTGCATCTTCTGAATGCCAAGAGGGCTGAATATACAATGAAAGGTGACCATGTAGCTTGGGAGCTTGAAGGAGAAGAGACTGTTTTTAATCATGCCTATTGCTCCACTTGTGGGAGTATTGGGATAAGTACACGTTTTGGACTGCTTTTTCTAAAGTTGTTATTTCAGTTGTGTGGGCCAGGTTATTTGGTAATCTGCATAGGTATAGATTGCAGATGTCAGTCATGTCAGGTACTGATGGTATTTCTAGACAACATATACACTTTCTATTTAGCTACATTTACAAGTACCAGTTAAGTCAGTATCTGACATTCATTCATGTTCTTACACATTTTTTTCTATTACAGTTTCAAGACTTATCTTGATAGTCCTGCAGTTACAACTATTGTCATTCAAGGCTGACTCTGTCTGTTGTTTGCAGTACACAGACATTACATGGGGAAGTACAGCTTGCAAGCATTGCCTGGCATCAATTTTACTGTATGTATGTACATAGGATGAAAGGTATACCTCTTAGGTGGTCAACATGTGCACTATCCATTGCCTCTTAGCCAGGGCAAGGGAATATTGTACATGCATACATCTATGTAACTACACCCACAGTGGCTAGGGGTTCCCCCCTCTGACTCCTCTTCTACATGTGGATGTGGTGACCCTGCCAGTGGTGATGGAATGTTTGGTGCTAGCCCTTAGTGTTCTTGCTGCAGCTGTTTTCACAGGATGATATTGTGTAGGATACAAACACAGGTACTGGGATCATACTTCAGAGCCACCCCCTGATGGGTCTAGGCACCAAAACTGATTTCAGCAGCCCAGACACATAGTTTTTGATCTTTCTTGTTTGAGTATGTGCCTCATTATATCATTCCTCTGTGAGTGTATGTGCATTTCTGATGGGCGTCATCAATCATGGTTCAAGTGCATACCCCGCATCCACTAGTAAATGGCCTTGTGGCACATTGCCCCTGGAAAACCTCTGGTGCAGCTATAAGTTGTGCCAGATATGTGAGTCATGGTAACTGCTGGGGTTGCCAGCACACACATTCAGGATGATTTCCCTAGCATTGCACATGACCTGGCAGTTAATGGAGTGGAACCCCATTCTGTTGATATAGACCCTTCCCTGCTCCATGGGTAGTGCCTTGGTCTCAATGTGTGTGCAGTCTATGGCATCCATGACTTCTGGAAAGGTAGCTATAAGGTAGAACTCCTGCATAGTTCTAGTTCTGTCCTGGAGTGGGAGGGAAATAAATATATAGTCAGTGGCATGCAGTGACATAGCATTCAGGAATTGGTGTAGGATCCTGGATGCTGATGCCTGTGACATGTCCAGCATTTCCTCTGCAGGTCATTAAAAGGTTCCTGTAGTTAATATTCTAAGTGCTACACATGCTTTGGTCTCCACAGGTATTGGTTCACCTTGGTTTGCACTTGCTCTCAGGTGAGGATGATAGAGTTTGCAGATTTCCTGGAGTGTGTCTCTAGCCACTCTGTAGTGCTCAGCTACTTCCACCTATGCAGACCATGAAAAGCTAAACATGGTATAAATACCACTCTTTTCCTTGCCTGAGGTATATCATCATCATCAGCAGCAGCATAGACATGAGCCTGTTACAAATATACATGCAGAAGAGCAACTGCAACCCCTAGCATATTTTCCATCCAGTGTAGTTTCTGTGGCTGTATTCAATATGTCTTCACTGAGTGTACACAATTACTTTACAACTTGTTGAATACCTCGGATTATCATACAGTTCAGCTGCTTATGCAGTAATTAGAATGCCATGATTTTTACAATGTTTGTAAGACTCTATGCATCATGTAGAGTTGCGTACACCACAATGTGCACATGGTTTCAGCAAGCCATGTAGGGTTTATTGAACCCTGCCCTTGGTTAAACTAGTGAAGAGATCACTGGGTTAATCATTCATTTTGGTGTCATTGAAGGTCTTGTACATTCATGGTCAACTGATGATGGGATTGATGGAGAAAATGATTCATTTTGATGTCAGTGAAGTGCTTGTGCATACATGGGCAAGCTACTGAAGTGATCGCAGGGGACATTGGTGTTATTAAGTGCTTGTGCATACATGGTCAAACTACTAAAAAGATTTATTAAGTACTTCCGCAATCATAGCCAAACTGAAGTGATTGTTTGGAAAAATAATTTATTATGGTGTCATTTTAGTGCTTGTGTATACATGATCAGACTGCTGAAGTGATTGCTAGGGACATCGGTGTTATCACGTGCTTGTGCATAAATGGTCAGAATACTGAGGTGATCGTTGGGAGAATTGGTCTTACTAAATGCTTGTACAAGCATGGTCAAACAACTAAGGTGATTGCTGGGGACATTGGTGTTAGTGCTTGTGCAATACATGGTCAGACTGTTGAAGTTATTGCTCGGGAAAATAATTTATTTTATGTCATATTAGTGCCTGTGGATATTTGGAGAAACTACTGAAGAGATTTCTGTGGGGAAATTGAGGGACTGCAAAACAGGTATTAAAGGAGCAGCCATGCTTTTAACAATGGATGTGTGTATGGTGTGAAAATTGGACTATGAATCTCAAGAACACTTCATTAACATATGCCATATTATTACTTTTCTAATTTACATCTCATTATACCCATGGCATTGGGCGTTAGTGCAAATGGCTTCTATGAATTGCACCTCAGCTATGCTCACTCACAAACATCATGGCTATCACTTCCACATTTGTACAAATTACTATGAATACCACCCAAAAACTATGAGTTTCACTGCAAGTTCCATTAGTATTCCAGAATGAAACTATGCAAAGAAAGATGCCATTGTAAAATCAGGCAGTCAAGTTGATCTTTAGATTTCTACTTTTTCTTTGCCTTTTTTTAAGTTTAGAGTTCAAACTTTCTTCTGTGAACAGTCCGCAATCTCATCATTCAAATTTCACATAATAACACATAGACTCAACACATTCTGCTCAGCTCTAAAATGTTAGCTTGATAAGAAATGTTTATGCATTTCATTCTAATTATTCAAAGAATGGTAAATGTAAATTTACACCACTTGTACCCTATGTAAATTCATTAGTCACACACCATATGAATGCACGCACACGCACACACACACAGTCAAAGAAATTATGGCACTGTAACCTCAACTACTGAATTAAGAGGAAGAAAGTTTTAATATAAAATTGCCATTAAAATGTAAATACGTCTGGTATAGTAATGATTAACTTAAACTAATTTTTAAACATAACTAAACCAGCAAAAAATGAACTATGCAATTTTTATTTGTAACATTTCTATAGTAAGACCACAATGGAGTGTTATTACATAATTTTGAATCAATACAGCTTCTTTTATTTATAAAACAGTGCAATGTCTTTTTTTTTTTTGCCAAAATTACCAAGTATTCTTAATTTGCAGAAAATTTTCAAATAAAAAAAATCAGTCTGATAATGTTTTCAGCCACATATTTTTGTCTATATCGCATTCTGTGATTCAGAAGAAACTCATTCATGCTCTGTAATTCAGCAGAAACTCACTGGCCATGATAATAGCCTTTGGGTTGGCCAATTAGCACAGCAGTGAATAGATGTGAGGGTGGCCTAATGGTTAAGGTGTTTGCCTTACAAACACAAGGTGCAGGGTTTGAGTCTCACAAGGGATAATTGGCTAGGCTTAAAATGGCTCACAAGGGCAGTTTGCTTAGTACTAACCTATATGATGCATAAGCAGGTATAACCAAGATGAGAAAGGCCTCATTGCTGGTTCATAACTACATCTCAAAACAGTACTGTCAGGCCTGACTGCACAAGTATACTGTGTAGAAATCCATGCATCACATTGCCAAATGTGCCTCTCACACACACACACACACACACACATGTTCTTGTATAGTCATTCAAAAACATGCACTCACAACCCCATATCTTTGCTGAACTTACTTGCATTGCACGTACTCCTATAGGAGTAAATGAGTCACTTTTCCTCCTAGAGAAAATTTTACATAACTGAGTGATTATCTTTGAGTCACTTGACCAGACAAATTGAGAACCATTGGACATTTCCAGGAGAAAACACGTTTAACACACATTAGCCACACTCTGAACTGCATCTTTAGCATGCGTCTACACCCACAAGACCATGGCCTGTGCTGAGGTTCCCATACAGTTAAAACCCCAGTGATAGAGTTGCTTCTAAGTCAAAAAAGTGTAGTGCAATGTGTAAACTTTCCGAGATAAGGTTTTCACATCATGCTAAGCCTTTCTAAATCCTAGGGACTCTGGTTTTACTCAAGAATATAATTCTGTCTTTTTAAAAGTTCTGACAATCAGTCATACATAAAGCAGTCAGTGACAAATATCTGGTGATAACTGTCTATCATGTTCAAAAAATACTCCGCTGAAATGGTTTGCTGTTATTCACAAAAAAAAAAAAAAAATCACTCTGTAAATCATGTTTACATAATCTTTAACAACTAGCTTTGATCACATTACCAGAAGTAACCAACATCATATAGGAGCATGCTAGGTTAACTTGTCTTTATAAATTAACCTCTAACTTTGTTGTTTTTAGGCTTTGTATTAGTGTCCAATTAGAACTTATTTATTGGTACTACTTTGCAACAGTGCTTTAGTTTAGCTTATAGAAGGAATTAGGATATGCAACTATGTTTCTAACAGTGATACTTCCACGGTGGTACAGCGGTAGCATTGTTACCTCACAGCAAGAGGTTCTCCCGTTTGATTCTCAGCTTGGCTTGGGAGTGCCTTCTGTGTGGAGTCTGCATGTCCTCCTCGCTGTTGGGTAGCGTTCGAAAGACATGCGTGCGTAAATGGGCGTGTCTTCATTGAAGGTTGGGTGTTGAGCTGGCACCCTGGCGTTTCGTAAAAATCTACTGCCGATCATTAGCAGACTGGAGTTCCACTGTGGTGACCCCCTTACCGGGAAAAGCCGAAAGACAAAACAAACTGTGTTTCTAACAGCGTTGATCCCAAGTTATCTGACTTAACTTGTAGCATTTCCTTCTTGAATGATGGCTGAAAATGGTCCATCTGGATTAGGTCAACTTTCTGATGTACAAAAGTAATAAATAAATAGTTTACTGTTACGTATGGCCTCTTAATTAAGGTGGGCTATGGTAACAAATAAGTTAGTACCTACGTTATTTAATAGAAAGCTTAACAGATTCTGTATATTGCTCCTTTGAACAATAAATTGGGTGAGAACTATATGAATCCCATAAGAATTTCATGTGGTAGTTTCCAACAGAGGGCTATTTCTTCCTTTTCTCAGATTTTGAAGTAATGTAGTCACTAATGGATATCTGTATGAAGAAAATAGTACTTAATGTGAATAGTATCCTTACTTAAAAGTAAGCATCTACTTAGTACTAGATCATTTGTCAGCATTAATGTTCAAAAGAATATATGACAGTTTGTACTCAGTGATTACATACATCACTGCAAGCTACTACAACACTTCCACTGGCTTCCAGTACAAAGAAGAGCAGTACCAATTCTTAATATCGTCATATTCAGAATCCTTGTTTTTGGTCAAGGCCTTCCATTCAAATCCGAACGGCATGCTGGGAGCCTATGTTATGCACTCAGAAACAACTAATAATAGGGACTTCCCCTCATAAAACTTGGATTTATTACTAGTATAGGAGACAGATCCTTCACAAAAATTGTATGAACCACATGGCATCACCTGTGCTCAGAGGTAAGGTCAGAAAATTCAGCCACAGGCAATCACTTACTATAGTTGGCTTTAGGCACCAGTGAACCCTGCAGTCGCTGGGGCTCCCTCTGTTCCTGGGGGCCCCACATCCACAGCAAGTTGTCTTACCTTGATATTTTTAACATGTCTGTCAAACCAACAAAAGCAAATACAGCAATTTTCTGTACTTAATAAACCAGATGGGTAATTTATTTATTTATTTATTTTATTTTACATTTGTTAACCGGGAAATTCCGACTGGACCAGGTCCATTTTCAGCGGAGGCCCAGGGAGAAAAGCTCCAACATCAAGTTATACAAATACAGTACATCCAGCATAATACACAAAAACAGGTTACATCATGTATACTGAGCATAGTAATATAACAAAAATTAATAAAAACACTCCAGGTAAAAGATATAGAACATGGGTAAAAAGACAATGTCAGTCATACTTTGGTAAGAAAAGAAAATATATCAAGTAGGATTCTACAGTTAAAAGGACCCTTTCAGATGACCAAGCCTACAGGGGATCATAGAGGAATTTGGGGAGTTAATAGTAGTATGGGTAGGGTTATGTGATACAAGGGCATAACCATGTACTAAGAAGGTGCGATTTGAGGGAGTTTTTGAATATGGATGTGGAGGGGGCAGTGGACACAGATAAGGGAAGAGAGTTCCAATTTCTGGCAACGGTGTGGGAGTAGAGCGCTTTCCCTGCATTATTGTTAGCCTTGGTGATGGAGAGGAGAGATTTTTCACTGGATCTTAGGTATCGGTTTGTAGTATAGATAGTAAGTAGGTTGGATAATGAGGGGTTTTCAGGATATTTGAGAATATTGTAGGCTGTGCCCAGCTGGTGATAGTTAAGTAGCTGTGGTAGCTCAAGCCATTTTAGTTCTTTTAGTGCAGCACAGTGATGGGTTCTATAGGTTGAGTTAGTAGCAAACTTGGCTATTTTATTGTAGCATGATTTTAGTTTGTCTAGGTCACATTGTCTGATTTGGGTAAAGATTGGTGCTGCGTATAATAGAGTTGAGAGGAGGTGGCTTTGTGCAAGAGTGACTCTTGCTTTTTGAGAGAGAAAGGACTTACGCCTGTATAGGGAGCCTAGTTTTTTGTGTACTAGTTTTATGGTATGTGAGATATGAACATCAAAGTGGAGATTATTGTCTATTTCAATGCCCAGAAGTTTGGTGTGGTTAGAAGGGGAGATGGTGGTGCCATCATTAGAGGTTATGGTAAAGGAGAGGGGTTTTTTTATCTATTAGGGGTAAATAGTAGCAGTTTTGTCTTTTTGGGATTTAGAATTAGTTGGATCCCAGATATCCATTTTTCTACTGAGATAAAGGTATCTTGAGTGAGTGTACGTAGGGTGGTGGGAGATGAGGCGGAGCAGATCAGAGTTGAATCATCTGCATATTGTGAGTGTGGCATGTTGTGTAGAGCATTTGAGGTTATTTGTGAAAATAGAGAACAGCAGCGGGCCCAGTATAGAGCCTTGTGGGACACCTATGGTGGCTGGAAGTTGTGTAGACAGAGTTCCTTTCCACTGGACTGATTGTTGCCTGTCAGACAAGTAGCTTCTGAACCAGGCTATAGTAGAGGAGGTGAAGGATAATGATGTTAGTGAGTCTAGTAGAATGGAGTGGGAGACCATATCAAATGTTTTTGAGAGGTCTAGGAAAATGGCTGATACATATTTGTTATCATTCCTGTGAAGGTTTATATAATTAGTGAAAGATAAAAGGGCTGTGGTAGTGCTGTGATGTGGACGGAAACCGTGTTGTGTGGTAGATAGTAGATTGTGTGTGTTAAGAAATGTCATCACTTGCAAGTGGATGCATTTCTCAAGAATTTTGGATAAGGGGCAAAGGATGGCAATAGGTCGGTAGTTGGAGAATTCATAAGAATTACCTCCTTTATGGAGAGGAATGATGCAGATACTTTCCAGAGTTTGGGTATGTAGGATTCTAGTATGGAGCGGTTGATAAGGATGGAGACAGGATATGATAAGGAGTCACTAGCCATTTTTAGGTATGCAGCAGGTATGTTATCAGCTGCTAGTGTGGTTGGCTTTAGTTTTAGGAGGAATTTTTTGATAGTTGAGGTGGGCACTGGTGATAGGCTGAAAGAGGGGGTGGTGTGGAATAGGTTATGTTGTGACTGAGGTAGACTGTTTTTGGTTATTTGACTGGACAGGGCTAAGATGGATTTAGTAAAATGGTTATTAAATTGAGAAGCTGTGTCTAGGGTATTGTTAGTAGAGATGGGTGCTGGGGTTGTGGTTTTGCCTGGCTTTAGTAGGGAGTTAATGGCATGCCAGAATTTTTTGGACTATTTGAATATTTCCTTTGGGTGCTAAGAAAATAGTTTTGTTTTATTTTGGATTCAGCCTTGGCCTTGTTTCTAAGCTGTTGATAGTATTGTCTGGAGCTAGGGGGTTTGTCAGTTTTCCAGATTTTCCAGGCTTTATCTCTAGCTTTTAGTAAGGCTCTGGTGTCTCTATTTAGCCAGGGTGCGTAGTTGGCTTTAACTCTGATCTTTCTGCTGGGAGCTAGACTATTAAGGATGTTAGAGAAGGTTGTATTGAAGTAGTCTACTGCCTGGTCTAACCCGAGTGTCCGTAGTGGTTCCCAGTTGCAGTGGCTTATGACAGTATTTAGGTATCGTGGGGTAAGGTTACGGTCATCTCGTACAAATTCATAGACTACTGGTTTGGGGTGATTGGAGTGTTTCTGGAGTAGGAAGGTGGGGAGATGATCACTTAAGTCATCTGGGAGGCAGCCTACTGTATAGTTTTGTTTGGGATAGTTGGTTAGTGTCCAGTCCAGTATGGATTCTCTCTTTGTTTTCTCATCTATTCTAGTTGGTTCTTTAATTAGTTGAGAGAACCCATATAGATTGATATGTGTAGAGGGGCTACTAGAGTTACAGGTTGCCCAGTCAGTGTTAAGGTCTTCTAGTAGGATTGTTTCCTGAGGTAGATTGTCCTTTGTCCAGTGTAGGATGTCTTCTATTATGAGCGAGTTGTTGCCTGGAGGTATGTAGCAGCATATTATATTAATCTTCTTGGTGTTTCTTATGGATAGGACAGAAAACAGGACTTCAGCAGTTTGAAAAGTGGGTGGTGTGGTGTGCAGGAGCTGGAGGTTAAGGGTGTTTTTAAAGAGAATGGCTACTCCTCCTCCTTTCCTGTTTGTTCTATCAGATCTAAGTGTATTATACCCTGGGGGAAGAAAGACTTCATCTTGGATACTGGGTGTAAGCCAGGTTTCTGTAATGGCAAGTATATCAGGGTTGTAGTGGGCTATGAATGCATGTAGGTCTGTTAGCTTATTGGTAATACTTCTTATGTTGAGATTTAGGATTAGCAGGTCAGATGTTTGTCTAGCTGAGAGGGGACCTGGATTTGGGTGAATGTCACCAGAGGTTAGCAGAATTTGTAGGAGTGTCAGTATGTGTTTTTTAATATTAATTGTTTGCGAGCTTGGTCTATGAGAGTTTTTCTTAGTGTGATGAGATGGTGTAATTTTTGTTAGTGAGTAATATGTAGTTGTAAGATTTATGATTGTAGGGCAGATGTAGAAGTTTGAGAGGGTGGACTAGTGTGGGTAGTGTGATAGTAGTTGTGCAACGGTAGATCTGTTTGTAAGGAAGTTAGGAAGGTTAGCGATAGTATAGCTAGTGATAGGGATGTGAGTGTGGGTAACATGATACTACTGAGTGAGAAGTACAACTAGGATTCCTGGTTGGTTGTGTGTGAGGGTAGAGTTGTGTTGCCTGGGAATGTGGTTTGGGAGTGGGATCAGTGTGGGATGTAATTGGATTGGGGGGTGGGGGGAGGTGTTAGGGAATTAGGGGTTGGACTACTTGTCAGGTGATTAGGGGTTAGAATAAAAGTAGAAGTAGTGGGGGCGGGTGGGGAGCGGAGCAAGCCCGAGCGCAGCGGGCTAACACCGACTAAGTGTTTCTTTAGGCTTTGGTAAGTATGTAATGTTAGCTTAAATTGTAATATGTTCAACTGAAATTTTAACTGTAATTTAATATGTTTGCACGAAGTTACAGACTATGTTATGGGCACAGAGTATAATTTTCTGACATTCTTAAAAGGATATAGAATTAAAGCTGGGGTTAGTTACAGATGAAACAGGAGGGGAAATGAAATGCTCTTTTATAGATTTGAGTATTTCTCAAAAGAAACTGGAGAGCAATATACAACTGTTTAGTCCTGGTGATGCACTCATCAGTACAGAGGTTTGACTAAGGAACTATACAGCAGAAATGTACTAATACACTCACTAACATTTGTTTAAGTTAATGCAAGTAAGGTACTTTACTGTCTAGACACTTGGAAGTTAAGCACCTACATTAGTATTTAGTCTTTTTAGTTGCAGGACAAGTGTCTGTGGGTGCCCAGTGCTCAAGAGAAACAACTGAAATTTCTACTGCTTGATATGGGGGGCAGAGACCTGCTTGACCCGAAGGATGGTTTGGATTACTGAAAGAAAAATAGAAGAAAAATGTAAGAGAGCATTAGGTTAAGGCAGCACATACTGTGTGACCAGTCAGATTGGATTTTTGTTTATTAATAGTCAATAACAAAAACATCAGGCAATGGTTATTCCTGCTTCAGCACCTGATAACATAAAATATTTTCTTATGGCAACATACAAATATAAAATGTAAATATAGAAAGCAGTCCTCTACTAAATTAAGCAAGATACACTTTCAATGTATTTAAAAACTAGTCAATGCAGTTAGACAGAGCAGTGAAATGCAGCATGTGAAATAGCCCTCCTGGCTCTATAACAGTAAACAAGGAAAACAGAACATATCTAGGTGCATATGTGACAGCAGTTCAGTAAGCAGAATTATCTAAAGGCATCCTGCAGTGTTAAACATAACAGAAATATATAGTATAAGCTGTTGTACTAAAGCATTATGAATTAAACCACAATATACAGCATACCTTGAATGCAAAACCTTACAGTAGGATGATTACACACCAAGGGAGACAAACAGCTGCTGTTGGATTTGAAACAAAAAAACAAAATGGCACCCTGGGTTTAAATTACCTCAGGCTATCCAATACAGAACAAGAGCTGGAGGAGGGAGGGGTAAAGACTACAGGGAAGGAGAAGGCTAGCCAATGGTTAAATGAACTCTGCAGACACTCACTGTGAAGTGCAAAAGGAATAGAAACCAGATTTGAAACAAAAAAACAAAATGGCACCCTGGACTTAAATTACCTCAGGCAATCCAATACAGAACAAGAGCTGGAGGAGGGAGGGGTAAAGACTACAGGGAAGGAGAAGGCTAGCCAATGGTTAAATGAACTCTGCAGACACTCACTGTGTACAGAGGTTTGACTAAGGAACTATACAGCAGAAATGTACTAATACACTCACTAACATTTGTTTAAGTTAATGCAGGTAAGGTATTTTACTGTCTAGACACTTGGAAGTTAAGCACCTACATTAGTATTTAGTCTTTTTAGTTGCAGGACAAGTGTCTGTGGGTGCCCAGTGCTCAAGAGAAACAACTGAAATTTCTACTGCTTGATATGGGGGGCAGAGACCTGCTTGACCCGAAGGATGGTTTGGATTAATTAGTATTTAGTCTTTTTAGTTGCAGGACAAGTGTCTGTGGGTGCCCAGTGCTCAAGAGAAAAAAACTGAAATTTCTACTGCTTGATATGGGGGGCAGAGACCTGCTTGACCTGAAGGATGGTTTGGATTACTTGAATGCAAAACCTTACAGCAGGATGATTACACACCAAGGGAGACAAACAGCTGCTGTTGGATTTGAAACAAAAAAGTAATAACTCATATTTATATCTCCTTTAAAATTCAGAGATATCCTTGGTTACAGTAACAGTGTTTTATCAAGCAACAGCCTTCACAATTCCTCTAAATATTTTACCACTGACATAGTATCCCTGGCTTAGTTAAACTCTGCTAGTGGACATTCACTCCAGTAAAACTAACAATGTTGCCAGCATTAAGTGCTTCCAGTACCCGTGGCTACAAGGGGGCCCCCTTAATCATCATTGACTGTGTGTGGGGGCCCCACAAAAGCTGCTGCTGGTTGGGGAACAACGAGGAGAAAAAAATGTATTAATTTCCTGATTATGCTCTTTAACCTGAACAGGTCTATGAAATGACCCTGTTAAGATATAGCTGATAATGAACATAAGCATGGTAAGCACTAGAGAGATCAGCAGCCCAGAGTGACTGAGATCAGTGCAACCCTTGGATTTTAAGAGAAGCTGATGCTTCTCATCTTCAGGGATGATTTTCTCTTTCGGGGAGTTTTATAAACACTGACAGAACATCAGCTACTACAACTTCCTCAACTTTGTTGTAGAAGAATGCAGTGCAATACCTATACTAGCAGAATGAAGGCTCAAAATCATGAACAAGTTCTAAATATTACTCTAATTTAATTACAAAGTTAATAGTATAACACCTTTTGCATCAGCTTTCATTTTTTGGACAATAAGCATAAAAATCTGATGTCTGGATTTATTGATTATCTATATGTGCATGTATTACTATGTAATCCTGAATGCTTTACAAGCAAATCAAACTTTTTACAAAGGAGAGAGCAAAACTGTGAGAAAAATCAGGGAAGGTAAATAAAAGTGATTTACCCCTGCTGCTGTTTGATGACTGTTAAATGTCAGTCACTGATCATGTTGTGCCAGTACCAGTGCTGCACAATGTATTGCTATTTGCTGAAATAAGTACATAACTGGCATTGGTTTAGCATGTGTGTGTGTGTGTGTGTGTGTGTGTGTGTGTGTGTGTGTGTGTGTCTGTGTGTGTCTGTGTGTGTGTGTACAAGTAATTATATTTCAAAAGTAATAGATTAAAGTATATCAGAATATTCAGACGTTTAGATCTTCTAAGAGTCTGGGGCCCCACTCCCCAGACTGTATAACTGGATACATGGGGCTAACTTAATCATCCTTAACTTTCCTCACAATCATATTTCAGGCATGTATGCAAGTAGCTCCCTTTGACAGTCTGGGTTGAGGAATGAGGAGGCAAGCTATGTATGTATGCCAGCAGTCACTTGAAATACATGACTGTAGAAATTTGAGCCTCTGATTTCATTCCAGTGTAACAGCATAGGCAGCCTTTTTGGGGAGTTAGAGAGGCCGGCAGTTCCAAGATTGGACTTGTGCATCTAGACAACAACTGGCTTGTTAGTTTATTGTGTTACTATTTTGTCATCTTTGAACATTATGCCTTTCTTCCTTGAAAGAAAAAAAATAAGACTGAAATTATTTTCTTACTAGTGATATTTGTTTAGGCCACCATTGGTTGGGAAAATGCTCTAAATATATTTCAGAACATGCATAACTCAATAGCTTCTGGGGGCTCTGACTTAACTGAATTATTTTCTAAATGGTTTTTACTGTGCTTCCTTGGCCAGGAAAGGTGTGTTGAAAGGATGCAAGGAAAACCAAAGCTGAACAGCAACATGATTTTTTTTCCTTAATCAAAATTTCTGTTCAAGCCATCACTGGATGAAGAGATTGTGTAAAAAGAATTTAAGATGCACTTCAGATCATATATGAAGTTATGATTTCTTGAAAAAGTTTGAGTAAAGCAAAATTGGAGAAAAGGAAGAAAAAAGTAATATGCATGGTATATTGAGCCCAAGATGGGGGGAATAACAGGGCAAGACTGGAGTGTGTATGTGTGTGTTCATAAGGTTCATAGGTTAGTACTAGGCTAACTGCCGTTGTGAGCCATTTTAAGCCTAGCCAATTATCCCCTGTGAAATTCAATCCCTGTACCTTGTGTTTGTAAGGCAAACACCTTAACCATTAGGCCTGTGTGTGTGTGTGTGTGTGTGTGTGTGTGTGTGTGTGTGTGTGTGTGTGTGTGTGTGTGTGTGTGTGTGTGTGTGTGTGTGTGTGTGTGTGTGTGTGTGTGTGTGTGTGTGTGTGTGTGTGTGTGTGTGTGTCGGGGGTAGCTGAAACAGTAGGCCTAGGGACCATTTCACAAAGTCCAGACATGTACTTAGAGTTGCTGCAATGCATCATTGTTGCAACTAAATACCATTAACTTAAAATGTCCCTTTGTAACATGGGCCAACATAGTGTGGTATGTATTGTGGTACAAAGGCCTGCTGTAATTAAGAGCACTGCAGCTACAGGTCAGTCTGTGATTACTACTCCTAAACGATTGCAGCATGAACTAAAAGGTCGCCTAGGAAGTGTATCAGTGACAGGATGATACGTAGACTGGAAGTGCCTAGGGGGCCCCCAACTTGACATGTGCTGGGGGCTCCCAAAATGCTAACACTGGCCTTGTCACTTACCCTTTCTGATAAGGTCACTAAATTTAGCCACAGGGAACCACTCATCCTCTGTGGTAAGATCACATAATTTGACAACAGATTACCTCTTACCCTCCTTGGCAAGGTCACAAATTTCAGTGACAGGGAACTACTTACAATCTGCTGTAATGTCAGAAAACTGTCAGTTAATGTTCAAGTTTATACTAAATGAGCACCTCAAAAATGATTCAGAGTGTATTTGCTAATGGGATGCAGAATATATTAGGCCAAGTACCTGTCAGATATAAATAATTGTCAACATTACTGCAATGGTTTGCAAGTATACAGACAAAAATGTCTACTGTATATTCATGGTGTAAATGTAAATATCAACTAGAGTATCAAAACTATACAAACTTGTAAGCATTGTTCAAATAATTTACATAAACCTTCCTTTAGTGGTGACTGTTAGTACCACCGTTCTTTCTTAAATTCATGTGCAAGTTTTCTTGTTAATGTTTGTCAGTTAGTCAGTTAGTCATACTTGTTTCAAATGTGTGTTAATATTTTATTTCTGACTGCTGCTACTATATCTTATTTGCTACTCCTGTGAGCCTGGGTCATGGATGAACATGGTCAGCTGACTAGCACACTTACCATAAATAAATAAGTAAATTAATTATTCACTTAATTATGGAAGTAAATTGTAGCATTATTGTTCATAGTTCACAAGACTTACTTCCAAGTAGACACAAAATAGTAATATTTTATTTGTAATCCTGAAGTATACTTCATACTGTTTGGCATCTGTTTATTAATTTATTTATTTGTTATTAGTTGATCTAGTAATTAGGCTGGACTATTGACCATTTTCTGCTGTGTCCCAGGTTCCAAAAAGGAAGGCGAATGTACAATGAAAAGAAGAAATACACTAAAATATGTAGATAATACACAGCATGCAGCAAAAAGAACAGAATTAATTAAGTGAAATGATATGATGCAATAATAAGTATTATAAATAGAGACATTATGGAATTAAATGATTATTACATCATAAGGTGATTCAATTTATGTGCAGAATTTACAGTTAGGAAATGAATGTGGAAAATTGGTAGGCAGTTATTGACTGACCCTATATCATTTACAGCTGGATTCCTTCAAGAGATGCTTTTTTAGATTCTTTTTAAAAATTTTTTATAGTAGATATCGATTTGACTTTGCTAGGCAAATGATTTCATGAGGCAGATCCTAGTTCTGAAAATGCTTTTTCTCCTGCTATACCTTTGAAGGGTGGTCTGAAAAACAGTAATATCATTATGCTGGGTGTTTTTTTTTAGAAAGTGGGATTACTCCTTAAATAGTAATTTATTTCTGTGATGTGGATAATAGCCCGATTTTAGGATCTTGAAGAGAAGTGATTGCATTTGAATAATACAAAGCATTGTCAGTTACAGGTAGCCAATGCAGCTGCTAAATGAGGTTGTAGTAGTAGGTTTTTAGTCCACTAAGAAGGCAAAGCTGAATATTTTGTTTGCTGTTATCTTAATTCTTTGTGTATTTTAGGATGAGTGTAGAGATAGGAAAGGAAGACTATAATCTAGCTTAGATATTCTTAGCTATTAATGTCATGGCTGTGGGAGATAGGAGATGAGAAATCTTATAACATGTTTTATGGTGATACAAAACTATATATCTAATGCTGTCAGTGTGAGTTGTGAAAGAGAGACATACTCTGTAACATTTCATATAGTATCCCCCAGACTGTCTTTAAGTAGTATGAAGGGTAATCTAGTTGTCTTCTCATAGAGTTGAAAAGTATATAACACTAGTTTTAGTTGGGTTGCACAGCTGCTTATTGGCATAGGTTTACTGGCAAAGTGTAATGAAACTTGTTTGAAGTTGTATTTGCAGGTCAACAAGATACTTACTGGCTTCTAAAAGTAAAAATATTGTGTACACAGTGAGAGAAAAAGATGTTAGGTCCCCAGTAATATCACTGATAGAACAGCAGAGCACCAAGAACTGATAATTTGCTGTTGAATACCTCAGTTACAGAATTTTGGTTGATAGCAGAGATCCAAAAAGATTTGTCACAAAGTTATTTTTTTAACCATGGCATTGTGTTATACACAAAGACAGACCTTTTGAGTTTTTGCAACAATACAGTCTCAAATGCTGAGACATATCAATAAAGGTATCAGCTATAGTAAGTTTGTCATTCATATTACAATAAATTATATTGGTAACAGAATATAGAGCAGTAAAAGCATTGCATAATCCCACTGACCCTTGTTTTCAATTATTAAGGAATTCCCAATATTATTCTAGCATGTCCAAATGTCAGTTGTCAATCTCCTCTCCGGTCCAACTGGTGAATCTGGAAATCTTGAGGCAATGTTACAACTGCCTCATGTACACAGACAACCCTCTCCTCCTCCCAACAAATTCCAACACATGTGAGAGATGCAACCATATAGCCAAACTGGAGGCTAAGCTCTCTCAACTCAGTACTGGCATAACCAGTCAGGAGGAGAAGGAAACCACACTCACTACAATTCCAGTCTCACATAGACCTACCACGACAGCAAACCAAACACATAATCACACAAAAACATACTCGGAGGCTCTAAATAAAGATCTGCCTAAGCAGCAGAGACCTCCAAAGCAGACACCCAAGCAACCGCTACCCCAAAACAAAACACGTGCAACACATATCTCACAAAGCCAGTGTGCCGAACAGTCACAGCCCTTAAGACTAAACAACACACCTGATACACTTGTAATAGGTGACTCTATCGTCAGGCACACTGACGTCCCGCTCACCAGGCTGAACAAGGAGAGGGTCACGGTGAGCAGCCTGTCGGGCGCTAAAATCTGCCACACAACACAAGCACTCAGGTCACTCCAAGGCAAGTACAAATATGACTCAGTCATTGTCCATGCTGGTGTGAATGACCTGAGACGTACCTCCCTGGACTACATGAAAAGAGACATAAAGGAGCTCTCTGAGCATGTAGCCCAGGCCGGTATGACCCTGACCTTGAGTAGCATCTTACCCTCACCAAGAATGATGCCACAATATGAAGACAAGATGATCAATTTCAACAATTGGCTTAAGTACTGGTGTCATTCAAAGGGGATCCAATGCCTGTCAGCTTGGGATGATATGCTCGACAAGCCACGATGCTTCGCTAGGGACGGCTTGCACCTGTCACCCCTGGGCTTTCGGATATTGGCAAAGGCTCTTGCTACACCCATAGTGCCTTTTTTAGGCAAGGCTCAAAAGACAAATCCACCTCCATAGGTATCACAAGGGATAAGAAACTAAGAGTAATGCTACTTAACGCCAGAAGTCTAAACCTCAAGATGCATGCACTCGAAACTCTCCTTAGCATGGAGAACATCGATATCTGTGCAGTAACAGAAACCTGGTTCAGGGCTCCCGAGAGCACCCCAGCACTACCAAGTTATACCTCATACCATGCTTTTCGGCCCCCAAACTTGGACCGAACCACAAAAGGAGGGGGAGTATCGATATTCATCAAAGATACCCACACCTCCAGGTTGGTGGCAAAGCACGAAGCATCAGAGACTATCCATGTGCAACTAACAGTGGGTAAAACTGCCTTCCAGTTTATAGTCTGCTAAAGACCACCCACCCAAACCCAGGAACCCCACTCGGCCTTTCTGAAAACACTGGAAAATATGAAGGTCTCTCCAAACACCATTATATTGGGCGACTTCAACTACCCAAACATAGACTGGGAGCATTAATCTAGCTCCAACACCCTAGCCCAAAGGTTCCTAGAATTTA
Source organism: Protopterus annectens (assembly GCF_019279795.1). Taxonomy (NCBI): domain Eukaryota; kingdom Metazoa; phylum Chordata; order Ceratodontiformes; family Protopteridae; genus Protopterus; species Protopterus annectens. The sequence goes on from NC_056735.1 coordinate 787,556,043, forward strand.
TAAACTCAAATGCTATGTAACAACTTGTTACCACTCCCACAAGAGGGGAAAACATACAGGACCTGATCATCACCAACATGGGGACTCTATGCTCCAGACCAGAAGTGTATCCCTCACTGGTAAGATCAGACCATAAACTAATCTCACTGGATATTCACATCCCGACCCCACCCCCTGCCCAGAAAACCACAGTAAAAAACTTCTCTAAAGCAAATTTCACACTCCTCAAAACCGAGGTGGAATCCTTCAAAGCCCCCGGGCCTGTGGAAAATATGGCCCAGACCGCAGAATCCTTTATAAACGCATTCTATGAACACCTTCAGGAATGCATGGATCATGCGATCCCAAATAAAACCAAGACCCAATCCTCCAAAGCAGATGTCCTGTCTGGTGGACCCCAGCCATAAACAAACTATACAATAGAAGGAGGAAGCTACTAAATGATAGAGCAAAATACCAAAAAGGGAAGGCATCACTGATCAGTATTAGCAAAAAACTACGGGCACTCATAAAATTGTCTAAGGCCAGCTTCGAGAGAAAAATTGCACAGGACACTAAGGATAATCACAAGGCTTTCTTTAGTTATGTTAGGAACCTGGGTGGTAATTCCCAGATATGCTCAGAATTAGTCCAAAATGACAAAAAATACACTGAACCCACAGACATTGCCAACATCCTAGCTGACAGGTTCAGCGCAAACTTCTCCCCCCCCCTCCCCACCAAAAGGGCAAATATCTATCCCAGCAGAGTGCTACCCCCTGACATCTCAGATGCTCAGGTAAGAGCCGCCCTCTCCAAAGCAAAAAACACAGCATCAATGGGACCAGATGGTGTCCCGGGCTGCATCCTACATGAACTCCAAGAAGAGCTAAACCCAAACATAAAACTACTGTTGAATCTCAGCCTTACTACAGGATATGTTCCCAAAGAGTGGCGTACAGCAACAGTGGTCCCTCTCTATAAAGGTGGTGCCTCAACGGATCCTGGAAACTATCGCCCCATAAGCCTGACTAGCTTGGTCTGCAAAGCTATGGAAAGGATCATCATGGACCTCATAAATAAAGATATTGGGGAACTACAGACACTGGATCCTACCCAGTTCAGCTTTGTTAAGGGCAGATCCTGCCTCTTAAACCTGGTTGATTTCTTTGAAACAGTCACCAAGGCCATTGACGAGGGGAAGGTGGTCCACACAGCCTACCTGGACCTCGCAAAAGCCTTCGATACAATACCCCACTCAGGCATTATAGATAAGCTCACCAGCTTAAATATAAACCCCTATGTCACTAGATGGATTGCAAACTGGCTCAAGGACAGAACCCACATGGTTAGAATTGCTGGAGCCATGTCAGACTCCAAACCAGTTACAAGTGGTGTCCCACAAGGCTCAGTCCTGGGACCTCTCTTGTTCGGTATATATTTCTCGGAGGTACAGGCCAACACGGAAGGACTGTGGCTGACCAAGTTCACAGATGACTGCAAACTGGGCGCCATAATCGACTCTCCAGCTGACACAAGCATCCTCCAAAAGGGCCTCATAGAAACAGACAACTGGTGCCAGAGCCATGGCCTCAAGCTAAATGCTAAAAAGTGTATAGTCATCCCCTTAGGCAAAAACAAAGTGCCCACAAATTACCACATAGGTGGTAATCCATTAAGTACAGAAGAAGTAATTAGGGACCTGGGGACCCAAGTTGATAGCAATCTCTCATTTGACAACCACGTGGCCAAAGTGGTTAGAAAAACATTTTATATAGCCCACCTAATCATGAAGGGATTCACATCTAGATCAGGGGAGGTCATCGTGCCTCTTTACTCATCCCTCATTAGGCCCATAATTGAGTACAATGCCCCTTTTGGGATGTACCTTACCAGACACCTGCAGCTACTGGAAAGACCCCAAAAGTACCTCACCAAGAGGATCAAAGGGCTCAAACAGATGCCATATGCTGCCCGGTTAAAGAAACTCCAGCTCTACTCAGTGGCATACCGCCTGTTCAGAGGCGATCTGTGCCTGACGTATAAAGCCATGTCAAACCCGGAATTAATGGACATGCTGCACCTCAGAAAATCCAAATCCCATCGAGCTACATGCTCGAGAGACTTGAACCTCAGCACTGAAATAAATAGGACATGCTGGAGGGACAGATTCATAACCCAGAGGCTCCCTTCACTCTGGAATAAAATCCCAGTCCAGGTTAGGCAGAGTCCCTCACTGACTCTCTTCAAGAGGAATCTTGATGAGTGGATGGGAGATCGTAGGTTTACCCCAGGTATCACTTATGTGTCACTGTTAGACAGAGGCACAGTACACTAACCTCGAAAAAGGGCATAGCAAAATAAATTAAAAATGGGTGGCGAAAGCCAAACACGTTCTGGCTAGGCTTATAAATGCCCTAGGGCAGATAGCCTAGTATGAACCTATGAACCTATGTTGTTCTTTTGACAAACTCACCCAGCTAGGTATCAACCCATATATCATTAGATGTGTCACTAACTAGCTCACTGATAGAACCGATATAGTGAAAATAGAGGAATCCACTTCCAACAGCAGACTTGTAACCAGTGGTGTCCCACAGGGATCAATCCTGGGACCTGTACTGTTTGGAATCTATTTCTCTGAAGTGCAAGCTAAAACTAAAGGTCTATGGCTGACAAAGTTTGCTGATGTCTGCAAACTGGGAGTGGTTATAGAATCTCCAAACAACGTCAACATCCTACAAGAGAGTCTTACACAAATGAATGACTGGTGCCAAAGTCATGTCCTTAAACTCAGTGCAAAAAAGTATTATCATCCCTTTTGGTAAGAGTGATGTTCCTGCTAACTACCACATCAATAACAACCTCCAAGTACGCACTCCAGTGGTGAGACACCTGGGCACACAGGTTGACAGCAACCTTGCCTTTGATTACCATGTCTACATAGTGGTAAGAAGAGCATTGTATATTGCTCATTTCATAAGTAAGAGCATTGCCTCCAGAAAAAAAAGAAGTCATAACCTCCCTGTAGTCTTCCCTCATCAGGCCAATAATTGAGTACAATGTCCCTTTTGGTATGTACCTTTCCAACCACCTACAGCAACTGGAGAGACCACAAAGGTTCTTCACAAGGAAATTTCAAGGTCTTTGGCATATGCCCTATGAGTATCATCTGAAATCACTGTCACTTTATTCTGTTTCATACAGACTACTCAAAGGTGATCTCTGCCTTGCAAATAAGGCAATTTTTGACCCTGTTTTGTTGGAAATGATGCATATCTGTAAGTCAAATGGTACATGGGTTACTCACTCTAATGGCCTTAACCTTGTATGTGACATTAATAGAACCTGCTGGAGGGACAGATTTGTCTCCCAGAGGTCACCACACCTTTGGAACAGACTCCCAGTTCATGTCAAGTAGAGCACTTCATTGTCCTTCAAACTCAGTCTGGATGATTGGATGGGTAACTGTACATTCACCCCAGGAGTTCCACCAATGTCCCTCTTGGACAGGGGTGATAGGTGTTGATCATGGAAATAAGGGTAAAACTTGGCTAGGCTTGTAAGGGCCCTAGGGTCCTTAGCCTAGTAACCTCCTGTGATCCTATGATCCTATGTAAGCAGGCCATAGCTCTTAATGTATTTAAGTAGCTGCTTGTACAGCAATCTTGCAGATATTTGTGTAATAGAAAAGAGATAAGAAATGGATTGAAAGTCTTTGAAGTCTTTGGTTGTAGAGACCTTAGCAAGATGGAGGATAATAGCATGATTAAAAGCAGTAGGAATAAACTCTGAAGAATAAGATAAAAATATGTGCCAGAAACCTGGTAATGGATTTAACTACTTTCCTAATGATGGAAGGGTCAAAAATATTGAACTTAGCTGCAGTTCTATTTAGATTTTGTAGAAGTTTTATTTGTTTACTGGTACTGATTTCAGACAAATATAGTGTATTTGCACAATTGGCTAAAGGGTAGAGCTGAGTTACCAAATCACTTCTAATTTTTTAAAGTTGTATTAATGGAATAAGTTTATCAGTAATGTTATGCACTGAGGACTTAATAAAGGATTTGTACCCTTCAGCAAAGTTTGAAGTACAATTGGTTAAAGAAATTGCAGTAGCTGGGAAGGAGTTTCTCACTGGAGCTGTAAGATGTTTTATTTCTCTCCAGAGAAGTTTAGGTTTACTCATAGTGACTGTTTTTTGTTTGTTTGTTTGTTTCATATGTTGTAATTTTATTTATTTGGTACTCTGGTATCCTTCCTCAGTGACAGGTAAGCTTTGTGGAGATGGTGGGTGGAAGTTTTTTTTCACAGGATTTCCAAGCATTGTCCCTTTCCTTTATTTTTATGAACAGGACAGAGTTTAGCAAAGAGCAGTTTTGTCCCTGAGCCTTCTTTGGATAATTGGGAATAGTACATTTTTGTATTTTAGAAAGGGTAGGGGAAGAGGTAAAATTGTTGAGCAACATAGTTGGGTCTAGCATAGGGTGCCTAGTCTAATGATGCAGTAGGGTGGATAAAGCTTAACAACTGTGTTCTGTGGAAGGTTTGTCTATGACAATTTGAGTTGGAATTTTTTTTTTTTAGTTTTGAATGACTATGTAGAGATGATGGTCACTGCTGTTGTTAGAGAGGACCTGAACTGATGTACATTTTTCTTTTAGGTTAGTTATAATAAGGTGAAGTATAGTGTGATTATTTGTTAAAGGATTTCATCTTCCAGATTAATGTTGAGAAGTTCTGCTCTTATTGTGCTTTGTAGCCAGTTCTCTTTGGTACCTTCTCAGACAGTTTTCTTTGTCACCTTTGACTTTTTCAAAATTATAGCATACAAAAATACAAAGTATTTGGGCTTCAGTCAACAGAGCTCTCTATGTTATAGAGAATAAACAATAATCAAATATGAAAGTTATTTATTGTTAATGTACTACTAAAGCAAGAAAAATAGTTAAAGTAATTAAAAAAATGGAAACGCTATGTACATTGTATATCTTTGCTGTTATGCACATTTATCACATTGCCTTGTACATAAATTAAAATTATATAATATATATATATTTAAAATAAAAAAAGAGTTAATATTTTATTCAGTACTGTCGTGTTATAGAAAAACAAATTTAAAACAAGCATTCCGTGCTTCCTAAAACCTATTTCTCGCTCCAGCTAAGTGTCCATATTCCAGAAATTTAGCCATTTTTCCTGCAAATTCCACATCAGCATATCACATTGGAGGCAACTATGGCCTCATCATTACCTGACAAAGCATCCTCTGTTATGCAGAATACATAATCTTGTTTTGTTCTAGCCCTTCAGCCTTGTCCATCAGCTACCAACTCAAAGATGACCTTAGTTTGCTTTGCTCTGCATTTTTCTTAGTAACAAATAGTTTATCATCCACTCAGATAAGACTAGAGCCAGATTACTAGGAAGTGTCAGAAGGAGGAGCTTAACATGATGCAGCTGTTATCTTATCCTTTGGTGCCACCTGTGAGATAGCTTAAATGTTAGATTCCTGGCTTTTGCCCTGGATACAGCTCTATCCTTCATATTACTTATTAGCATTATTATTGACAAGGTAAGCACCATGTTTGGACCTGCTAGGTAATATTTCATAAGCCTGAAAACCCTATGGATAACAGTGCACATGACCATTTTAGAACATGGTTTGAGTTTATTTTCCCATATTTTGATTCCAGTATAGTTAGGCTGCACTCTTTAAATAAAGTATGTTATTTAATGGTAGGTGGACTGGACACTCTAAATTAGCCATAGGTGTGACTGTGCATGCAAGTGTACAGTGTGGAAGGAGTACCACGGTAGAGCTAGCCACCCTGTGGTGTAAACCTTGGCTCTAGATTATTGTCACTGATGAAGTGACACCCTGACCCCATGTGCAAAAATGGGAAAAGTAGTTGTGGATAGATGGATGGATTTTATGATAGACACCCATTAAAAAGAGTATAATTGTCTACCTTGTTTGCTGCTGACTGCCTAACCCTCAACCATAGGTGTTCCTTTGCTGTCTGTCTGATCATCTTCAGACTCCAATAACACAGATACTTTACTCTGTCAACTACATATTCTGATTTTATCCCATTAATGAGATCTCTTCACTTTATCAGTTCTGGTTTAAATGCTTTATACATTAGGCTTTCTCCTACCTTGACCCACCTTACTTTCCTTTTTATCATCATTTAAGAGGCATCTTTTAGCTTTCAGCTCAGTTGTATTTAAACATATGTTATAACTAAACATTCCTATGTGACTGCACTACTCACTCCTTAACTGTTAACTATCTCAATAGACTATTCTTCAATTTTCTGTAAATCAAATCAAGTTTTACTTTTTTCTGTCCCTTATTAATGTCACCGATATATGTCTAAAGAGTTCCTGAGCATTCTTGTTAGTGTTAAGTAGTATGACATCTGTCAGATGATCTATCCCATATTAGTGGCATTGTTGCAAACATGAATGATGAATGAAAACACTACAGAAAAATAAATGTCAGACACTTATTAAACTGCCATCAGTGACATTTCTTTAAGATAGAATGCTTGCTGGTATTATGAAGTAGCAAGGGTGCTGTGTGGAGTCTGCATGTCCACTCCGCAGTTGGGTGGGCATTCGAAAGACATGCGTAAATGGGCGTGCCTTTGTTGAAGGTTGAACGTCGAGCTGGCACCTCGGCGTTCGTGAAAATCTACTGCCAATCATTAGTGGACCGGAGTTCCACTGTGGCGACCCCTAACTGGGAAAAGCCAAAAGACAACAGCAAGGGTGCTGGAACAAGACAGCAGAATGAGAGGGAGAGAGCGAGAGTAAGAGAGACAGCGAAATTGCCCTCTGCTCACCTGCATTGCCAGAGGCCATTTTATGGTAGAATAACACTAAGGCATGGAACTAAAACTATGTCCTGAGGCATTAGTCTGTTATTAGTGGAGAGGTAACCAGAGGTGTCTTAAATTGCTCTAAACAATTTAATAATTCACGTAGTTAAGTAGTTGGCTCCTACTCATTGATTTTAGCTGAGAGATATCTAAACAGAATATTAAGCAGATGCACCAGCACAGTGCATCTTTTAGTACCTAAACTTGAATCTTAAAACAAGACAAAATACCTCTCTATGTAAATTAAATAATTCTCTTTCTAATGACATACAATCTGAAGAATGTAAAAAATGCAAAGGGTGGTATTCATATTCGTTACTCGAATAGGTAGAGGCTATCTATATTGTCTGCGAGTGAGCACAGATAATCTGCGATTCATAGATGCCAATTAAGCTAATGCATAATGGCCACTAATACACCTAAGCAAATGAAGTGATAATGAGATGTAAATGAGAAATTATGTAAAACACCATATGCTAATGAAGCATTCTGTCACCTGCATGCAATTCATAGTGAAATGTTCCCTGCTTTTCTGCTTCATCACCAGATTCATAATATAAAGAGGACTGTCATCTATTCTATCTACTCTGAATCTGTGAAGATGCTGCCACTTGCTGCTAGCCTTATTATTTCCCATTGAGAGCTGCTTGTTTAGGCTAAACCTAAACTGCTTGTGCCAGTGGCAATCACTGGTGAAGAAAAGGATATTTAAGCAGACAATAACCCATTATAATTTTGATAATCAGGAGCTACTAGATTGGTTTAGAGTGGGTAGGAATATTATAAGGATCTCAGTGAGTATGTATGACCACATAAGTGTACTGGAGGAATGCATGGACTTCTTATCTCTCTGGATACTAAGGTATGTATAGCCCTCACTATACATGCTTCAGGGACCTTCCAGACTGGGGGCATATTGGGTATTTCTCAGACGTCTGCCTTGAGGACACTGCAGCAGCTCTTGGATGTATTTGGCATGTGCAGATTAGTACATCTATTTTCTGGTGTCACCACAGGATAGAATTGAAACTATGCATGCCTTTTATGAGGTGGCATGTTTTCCTGAAGTACTAGGTGCAAAAGATTGCCCTTCTGGTTCACGGGCTGAATGATACTGCAATGGGGCTACCATTCCATTATATATATATATATATATATATATATATATATATATATATATATATATATATATATATATATATATATAGCACACTAGCTCACCCTACCATCTCTTCCTGCATGGTGAGATGCCCAGTGGTCATCTTGTTGGTAAGTGAAAAAAAATGTTTCTCTTTTTTTTATCCATTTCATTTAAGCAGTTATTCATGATAAAATTTACTATTGAATACTAAACTTGTTTATTCTTTCTTTTGTCTGCCCCCCCCCCCCCCCCTTTGCTCTGACTCTTTTTTTCTTTCAGGTGATGCTGGATATCTACTGGAGCCATGGCTCATGACATGAGGAAGAATCCAAGTGGAACTGAGGAAGAGAAATTTAAGCCCTGTTACAAACCCCTATTGTTATCAGGAGGCTCTTTGGCCTCCTGATGACTCATTTTAGGTGTCTGGTTCAGTCTGGGGATGCCCTTCAGTATGACCCAGCTACTGCATGCAGGATGCTTACTGCATATTTCATAATGCATAACTTAATCATGTACAGGTTTGGTGGTGAAGTAACCCATATTATCAGTTTAGCAAGCAGTTGCTACAGTTTAGACCACACATGAAGTTCTGCAGTGCTCTGGTTTGACTTAAAGTTGCCCCTCTCACCCCACCCTAGCCATGCTACTGTTCCCTCAGATAGAGATGAGGTATTTCTTATCTGGTGTTAGAGCCATAATTGTTGGAAGCCCCCATGCAGTACTGGTATGGACTTTAAACAGGGTTATTTATTATTTTAATTGTTACAATAATTAGTATTAACATATATATTTATATACTTATATGTTTATATATTTATTTATACAGGTTAATAAAAATGTAGTTTATTAATAAATGTCATGTTAAACAAATTATACTAACAAATCCTAGAAAAGTTACATGATGACCTGAATTTACTCACTCATTTAGTTACCTTACTTAGGGTAGGAATGATTTTTTTTAAAAATTAATTGACTAATTAAGATGGAGAGTATTTAACACATTTGATGAACTGTGTTCATTGTTCTGAGGAAGCCTTGTACTTTACCAGGTGAAAGCACGCTAAACATTTGAATTGTGTATTAGGTTCGTGTTGAGCCTATTTTATTGAATTTTGCAAGTTGCAACATTAAATTACAATTTTTACAATTACTAGGTCATATTGCCTTCCTGACTGTCTTGGATTTTGGTGCTTTGAGTGGTTTGGATCATTTGTGCTTTGTGGTTCTACTTTCTTAGTGAGTCATGCCTGGATAAGATCCAGGCAGACAAAAAAGAGAATAAGTAGAAAAAGACTGATATCTGGCAGAAGATGTGTGAGCATCTGTCTCCCCTGACATGGATCACCCACTCCAACCAACAATGCCATCACAGTTACGTTGATCTATAGAAGCATTGGTTTGGTCAGCTGAATGAGTGAGTTAACCAGGTAGTAGCAAGGAGACCAGAGTTCTTAAGTAAATATAATTTTTAATTTTTATTTTTTTGGTCTTATTAAATGTAAAAATAAGCTGCAAGAATGTTCCATAATTGAAGGTATTTGGCAGAAGAAATATGAGGCCCTGCAAATATGTATCGATAATGCTATTATAATAATGCAAAAGAAAGCATACACACATCTATATGCAGAACTGCATCTATATACAAATATATATACAATTCTTATGTGATAATATGTGTGTCTGTATTAATACAGATGTTTTTATATATATATATATATATATATACTTTTGCATAAGTATACTTACAGCTATTTTTATGTATGTAAATGCACGTATTTATACACAAACAAAACATATTTGCATTGCCACATAATTTCATTTACATGCTTAATATCAGAGCTTTGGACGGCTAACATCTACCTGAAATCAGCTGGGTGCATAAGTGAATTTAAGTACACTTTTATCTGCTCTTTTGCATATAGTACTGTATTTAATTTATTTATTTGTGTTTTTCACTGAATATTAACTCAACTGACATTGTGGCTGTCTCTCTACAGTTAGTTCCCCACCCACCCTCCCTGTTCTTGTTTTGCTGTTAATGTTTGTGGCTTTGAAATTACCTGCCCCTCTTGTAGATTTGTATTTGGATACTCCTTCTGGGATCATCTCATTTGTTCACTCAACTGAGTGAAGTGAAGTCATATTCTGATTTCAGGCACTCCTACTGTGTACAAAGAGAGCATTTGGGAAGGACAACAACTGTAGCCTCTTAATCCTGCTCTGTTCCCTCCCTCAAGAAAAAAAAAAAAAAATATATATATATATATATATATATATATATATATATATATATATATATATATATATATTTTATTCAGCTGCTCTTACTGAAACTGTCTTAGTTGCTCTTCTGCGTGCTGTTATCTGTTCAGTCGCTCTTACTCTGCACTTATTACTGCTTGTTGGTAGCCTTCTAATTTACTACCTTCTGCACTTGTTTTTTTAGTCATTTTGTTAATTTAATTGCATTTATTTGAATTGTATTTGCCGTAGTGTTGTTAAACACTCAGGTGTGTTGGTCTGCACTACAATTTGAATTGTATTTACTGCTGTTTTAGCTGCCTTTTTGTAACAAAAAAAAATTCTAAGCTTGTTTCCTGCCTTTCCTGTAACTAGTCAAGTCCAGATACAGACTTGCTGTATCCAGGACTGTTGGTAAGCTTCTGAGCCCCCCAAGCCTTTCTGTGTTGGAGGGAAGCCTTCTAGCTTATCAGTGGGAGTGGTAAGCACTAGGTAGCCTATCTACCATGGGAAGAGTGGGTTTTGGCCCTGAAATTGTAGTTTGTTGGCCATTTGGGCAGTTTTTCCATCTCTTTCTACTTTCTGGTTAAAAGCTCGTTTTGCGTTTGGTCCCTGCGTTTCCTATAACTAGTGTAGTCCAGGTACAGATTTGCTGTATCCAGGACTGTTGGTAAGCTTTTGAACCACCTCCCAAGCCCTTCCGTGTTGGAGAGAAGCCTTCTAGCTTATCAGTGGGAGTGGTAAGCACTAGGTAACCTATTTACGACAGGAGGAGTGGTTTCTGGCCCAGAAATTATAGTTTATTGGCCGTTTGGGAAGCTTTTCCATCTATTTCAACCTTCTGATTTAAAAGTCTGTGTTTGCACTTGTTTCCTGCCTTTCCTGTTACTAGTCTAGTCCAGGTACAGATTTGCTGTATCCAGGACTCTTTGTAAGCTTCTGAGCCCCTCAAGCCTTTCCATGTTGGAGGGAAGCCTTCTAGCTTATCAGTGGGAGTGGTAAGCATCAGGTTGCCTATCTACCACAAGAGGAGTGGTCCCTGGCCCAGAAATTGTAGCTACTGGCTGTTTTAGCAGTTTTTTTTCCATCTCTTTCAACTTTCTGGTTTGAAAGCCGCACTTGTGCCTGTTTCCTGCCTTTCCTATAACTAGCCTAGTCCGGTTACAGAGCAGCTGTATCCAGGGTTGTTAGTAATCTTCTGAGCCCCACAAGCCTTTCTGTGTTGGAGGGAAGCCTTCTAGCTTATCAGTGGGAGTGGTAAGCACTAGGTAGCCTATCCTCCATGAGAAAAGTTAGTTTTGTCCCAGAAATTGCAGTTTATTTGGCCGTTTGGGCAGTTTTCCATCTATTTCAACTTGCTGGCCTAAAAGCCTACATTTGTACTTGTTCCCCACCTTTTCTGTAACTAGTCTAGTCCAGGTAAAGATTTGCTGTATCCAGGACTCTTTGTAAACTTCTGAGCCTTCCAAGCCTGTCTGTGTTGGAATGAAGCCTTCTAGCTTATCAGTGGGAGTGGTAAGCATTAGGTAGCCTATCTGCCACAAGAGGAGTGGTTCCTGGCCCAGAAATCGTACCTATTGGCCGTTTAGGCAGTTTTTTTTCATCTCTTTCAACCTTCTGGTTTAAAAGCCACACTTGCACTTGTTTCCCACCTTTCCTGTAACTAGCGTAGTCCAGATACAGAGTTGCTGTATCCAGGACTGTTGGTAAGCTTCTGAGCCCCGCACACCTTTCTGTGTTGGAGGGAAGCCTTCTAGATTATCAGTGGGAGTGGTAAGCATTAGGTAGCCTATCTACCACAAGAGGAGTGGTTCCTGGCCCAGAAATTGTAGCTATTGGCTGTGTGGGCAGTTTTTTTCCATCTCTTTCAACCTTCTGGTTTAAAAGCCACACTTGCACTTGTTTCCCACCTTTCCTGTAACTAGCCTAGTCCAGATACAGAGTTGCTGTATCCAGGACTGTTGGTAAGCTTCTGAGCCCCGCAAGCCTTTCTGTGTTGGAAGAAAGCCTTCTAGCTTATCAGTGGGAGTGGTAAGCACTAGGTAGCTTGTCTACCACGAGAGGAGAGGTTCTTGGCCCAGAAATTGTAGTTTATTGACCATTTGGACAGTTTGTCCATCTCTTCCAAATTTCTGATTTAAAAGACCACATCTGCTCTTGTTTCCTTGTTTCCCATCTTTCCTATAACTAACCTACTGGGTAGCACTAGAAAGCCTTAAACTGATACAAGCCTTCTAGCTTGGAAGAGAGACTTTGGAGTGATTAAGTATCAGTTTTCTGTACTTTCTTGCTGTGCTTAACTGTTTTTCGCCTAAAAGCAGATTTTCCAGCTTTTATTGTGATTTAAAAGCTTGTTTTTTTCACATTTTGTGCTTATTTGACTGCCTACACTTTAAAAAGTTGTTTTTTGTTTAAATAATTTGTTTAACTGTTGTAGGCTACACACTAAAGTGCGATAGCCTTTTCTGATCATTTGTAGTCGTTTAAAGCTGTTTTAAGTGTATTTTTTACTGCTTTTGCCTTATCTTTTCAAAAAAAAAAATTTCTTGTTTCCCTCTTTTCTAAGCTAGTATAGTCCAGTTTTCAGGCTAGTGCTGAATGAATTCAGGGCTGTGATACTAGTTTCTGAGTTTCCCATACCTTACTTGGATAGAAGGAATTTTCTCTGTTCACCTGTGATTGAGGGGAGCTTTGAGCAACCTATCTGTCCCTGGAGGAGTGGTTCCAGCCCAGAAGTTAGTAGTTTATTGGCCATTTTGGGCTAATTTCTATCTATTTCATTTCCCTTCTATAAAAAATGCGTTTGCACAGTTTTGCACACCGGGCAATGCCAGTTAGCTACGGTTAAATTATTCCCGGCTCCAATAAGTCTCATCTTCAGTTTTTCCCTTGAAACTAGTCTAACTCTCAACCTAAGGACTCAAAAAAGATCTTACAGCCCAGCACTTGCTCAGACCTAATAGCAAGCACTAATATACTCTGACACTGATTTCCTAGCAGGTCAAGGCTCTTTATTCACCCCTCACCAACCAAGCAACTAAGCAGCTCACCCTACTATTCAGGCATGACCAAAGGGCAACTTCATGTGCACTCTCCAGTCCAGCTGGTGAATCTGGGTATCCTGAGCCAATGTTACAACTGCCTCATGTACACAGACATCCCTCTCCTCCTACCACAAAACACTAACATATGTGAGAGATGCAATTATACAGCCAAACTGGAAGCTATGCTGTCTCCACCCAAGACTGGAACAGACAGTCAAGAGGAGAAGGTTAACACTTGCACCACACCTCCAGCTGCACACAGACCTACTAAAACAGCACTGGCAAAAAATACACATAAATACACAAAATCATACTCAGAGACTCTAAATAAAAACCTGCAAAAGCATCGGAGACCTCCAAAGTAGACATCCCAACAACCTGCATTTCCCGTCACAAACCAGACAACACATAAAACACAAAATCAGTGTGCCACACAATCACAGCTCTTAAGGCGAAATAACATATCTAACACACTAGTAATAGGTGACTCTATAGTCAGGTACACTGACGTCCCACTCACTAGGCTGGGCAAGCAGAAGGTTACTGTTAGCTGCCTGTCGGGATCCAGAATCCGCCACAACACAAGCACACAGGTTACTCCAGAACAAGTACAAATATGACTCTGTCATTGTTCATGTTGGTGTGAATGACCTGAGATGTACCTCCCTGGACTACATGAAAAGAGACATGGATTAGCTCTCTAATCATGCAGCCAGGCTGGTATGACCCTGTCCCCGAGTAGCATCCTGCCCTCACCAAGACTGATACCTCAGTATAAATAAAAAATGATCAATTTCAACAATTGGCTAAGCTTCTGGTGTCATTCAAAGGGGATCCAGTGTCTGTCAGCCTGGGACGACATGCTCAACAAGCTGCATTGCTTCACAAGAGATGGCTTGCACCTGTCACCCCTAGGTTTTCGAATACTGGCAAAGGCTCTTGCTACCCCCATAGTGCCTTTTTTAGGTAAGGCTCAAAAGTCAAACCACCTCCGTAAACAGCACAATTAACAAAAAACTGAAGGTTATGCTACTCAACGCCAGGAGTTTAAATCTCAAAATACACACGCTTGAAGCACTCCTCAGTATGGAGAACATCGACATCTGTGCAGTAACTGAAACCTGGTTCAAGGCTCCAGAGAGCACCCCAGCACTACCAGGCTGCAACTCATACCACAAGTTTCGGCCACAGAACACGGACCGAAACACAAAAGGAGGGGGTGTATCCATATTCATCAAGGATACCTACACCTCCAGGTTAGTGATGCAGCATGATACCTCTGAGATCATCCATGTGCAACTAACATCAGGCAAATCTGCAATGCAAATTGTGGCCTGCTACAGATCACCCTCCATGACCCAGGACCACCACGCCACCTTTCTGGAGACACTGGAAAACATGAAGGTCCTACCGAACACCCTGATATTGGGTGATTTAAATTACTCTACCATTCACTGGGAAAACTACTCAAATACAAATTCCCAGGCCCAGCGCTTCCTGGAATTCATCAACTCAAATGCCCTGGATCAGCTGGTAAACTCCCCTACAAGAGGTGAAAACATATTGGACCTGGTCATCACCAACATGGGTGGCAGGTGTTCAACACCGGAGGTCAACCCGTCACTGGTTAGATCAGACCATAAACTAATCACTCTGGATGTCCACACCCCACCACCACCCCCAACTAAGGAAACCACAGTAAAAGAACTTTTCTAAAGCAAACTTCACCTTACTTAAGACAGAGGTGGTAAGTTTCACAACCCCCACGCTAAAGGATAATGCTGCCCAAGATGCAGAAACCTTTACAAATGCCCTCTATGAGCACCTACAAGGATGCATGGATCGTGCCATCCCTAGCAAAACCAAGACTCACTCCTCTAAGGGAAGGAAACCAGTTTGGTTGACCCCTGCAATAAACAGGCTATACAATAGAAGGAGGAAACTAGTTCAGAAAAAAAAAGCAAATCCCAAGAAGGAAAGACATCCCTGATCAGTATCAGTAAGAAACTAAGGTCCCTCATGAAATCATCCAAGGATAACTTCAAAAGAAAAATAGCCAAGGATTCAAAAGATAACCACAAAGCCTTCTTTAGCTATGTTAAGAATCTAAGTGACAACTCACAGATATGCACTGAACTAGTGCAAAATAGCACAAAATATACTGAACCTACAGATATTGCCAACATCCTGGCAGATAAATTCAGTGCTAACTTCACCTCCCTCTCACCTCCAAAAGGGCCCATAACAATACTGGAAAAGTGTAGTGTCCCAAAAATCACAGATGCACAGGTGAAAACAGCCCTTTCAAAAGCCAAAAACACAGCGTCAATGGGACCAGATGGTGTCCCAGGCTGCGTCTTGCATGAACTACAGAACAAACTAACCCCCCCACCTAAACACGCTGTTCAACCTCAGCCTCTCCACAGGCTACATGCCCATAGAATGGCACACAGCAATGGTTATTCTTCTCCACAAAGGAGGGGCCACAACTGACCCTGTTAACTATCGCCCCGTAAGCCTGACTAGCCTGGTCTGCAAGGCTATGGAGCGCATCATCATGGAACCCATTAACAAAGACACTGGGAACCTCCAAACACTTGACCTGACCCAGTTCGGCTTTGCTAAGGGCAGATCATGCCTATTAAACCTGGTTGACTTCTTCGAGACAGTCACCAAGGCCATAGATGAGGGAAAGATGGTTCACACAGCCTACCTTGACTTTGCCAAGGCTTTCAACACCATTCCCCACTCTGGTATTACAGAAAAACTCACCAGCCTGAACATAAACCCCTACGTCATGAGATGGGTTGCCAACTGGCTTACAGACAGAACTCACATGGTAAGAATAGTGGGCTCCAGGTCTGACTTTAAACCAGTCACAAGTGGTGTCCCGCAAGGCTTGGTCCTGGGACCCCTACTGTTCGGCATATACTTCTCAGAAGTACAGGCAAACACAGGAGGACTATGGCTAACCAAGTCCCCTGATAACTGCAAACTGGGAGCCATAATTGACTCTCTGGCTGACACGGACATCCTCAAAAGGGTCTTACTGAGACGGACACCTGGTGTCAAATCAATGGCCTCAAGCTAAATGCCAAAAAATGCATAGTCATCCCATTTGGGAAAAACAAAACACCCATGAATTACCACATATGGCCCCTTAATACAGAAGAGATAATAAGTGATCTGGGGACCCAGGTAGATAGTAATCTCTCCTTTGACAATCATATTGCCAAAGTAGTTAGGAAATCCTTCTATGTGGCCCATCTAATTACTAAAGGGTTCGCATCTAGAAATAAAGAGGTTATAGTGCCCCTCTACTCGTCACTCATTAGACCCATCATAGAGTACAATGCTGCATTTGGGATGTACCTCACAAGACACTTCCAACAGCTGGAAAGACCAGAAAAGTACCTCACTAAGAGGATTACTGGTCTCAAACATATGCCCTATGCAGCCCGACTGAAAAAACTCCGGCTGCACTCAGTGGCATATCGCTTACTCAGAGGTGATCTCTGCCTGACTTACAAAGCCATGTCCAACTCAGAATTGATGGACATGCTCCACCTAAAGAAATCCAAGTCACTGCGAGCCACGCGCTCTAGTGAGCTAAACCTTGCCACAACAATAAATAGAACATGCTGGAGGGATAGATTCTTGTCACAGAGACTCCCCATGCTTTGGAACAAAATTCAAAATTACATCAGGCAGAGCCCCTCACTAACACTCTTCAAGAGAAACCTTGATGAATGGGTAACAGAAAATACACCCCTGGGATCACTTCATTGGCTCTGCTTGATAGAGGATCAGTTAGTTAATCAATGGGGTGGCGAAAGCCGACACACTCTGGCTAGGCTTATAAATGCCCTCGGGCAGATAGCCTAGTACCTACCGATGAACCTATGAACAAGGCATATGCCAGAAAATTTCTATTAATATTATCATTGTATCAGACATTCATTTATTCCACAATATTAACTGCATGAAAAAGATGGCTGAACTCAGTCAGGCACTACACACTAGTCAGACTGGAGGTTGGGATGGAGGTTGCAGTATCAAGTGAATGACAAGCACGTTGTGAGAAATAAACAAGTAAAACTTCACAAACCAAGAAAAAGAAAAAAACGGAGGCTACAAATCACGCCAGCCAAAGGATTCAAGATACTTTACTATACTTGGTTAGCGCTTTCATGCAAAACGTTGCTTGCACTTCTTCAGACAAAGCAGAAGTAAAACACATTGCATTTTATATTTACAAGTGCTTAAACCAAGCCCAAAATCAATTAAATAATTAACTTGTGCTTAGTTAAACCAACCATTTAACAGCAATAAATAGCTAGCTTAAAGCCACACACATACATAAAAAATATATATATATATACGTGTATATCATATACTATTTTAACTAAACCAACTACCCAACATTTGCTTTTAAAATATAGCATAATTTCATTATATATAAATGTACTAAAAAACCAACAAGCATTACATTTTTATATATACATGTATACACAATATTAAAAATAACAACATAGAATACTTGATCAATTGGATATTTCCCAAGTTCAAATATGCATACGTAAAAAACTATATGCATATAAAAACCAACTATCTCTCCAGAGCTTTGATATTGAGCAAACATTTGATGGAACACATATCATTAATACCTGGATAAGAATAGGCGTTGGTTTTCAGTTGCCAAAGAAGTTCACGTTCTTGCAACCTTAAATACCATGGACCCCCCCTAGGGTTCTTATCCACTTTTTCCACAATATTAAACAGAAAACTATGGGAATTGTTGTCAATAATGTGCTTAGCCAAGGCATTAGATGAATTTTGCCTGGATATAGCATATAAATGCTCATAAATTCTATTTTTTAATAGTCTTTCTGTTTTACCAAAATAGTAAACTGAACATTCCTTACACTTAGCAAGATACACCACCCCCTGGCTCTCACAATTAAATTTACCATTGATGTAATATTTAGTACCTCTAATTGTGAAATTGGAACCTGTTTGTATAAACTTACAATATTTGCATCTCCCACACTTAAACATACCCTTGTTTACTCTATAGGGGTACACCCATTGTTTATGATAATGTAATTCAGGACATCATGTCAGATAATATTGACCTTGAAAGTATGAATTGGAATTCTAACAATAAAAATGAAACTAATTACAACATTAGTTTTTTAACACAATATAACCCTTATGCTACGCAAGTTAGAGGTGTTTTACAAAGTAACTGGGAATTCATCATGCAAGATAGGAAGTTACATTCGTTATTAGGCCCAGAATTAAGTGTAGTATATAAAAAGGGCCCTTCTACTAAAAACCTAGTCGAGTTTTCTCTTAAACCCTATAGAGTAAACAAGGGTATGTTTAAGTGTGGGAGATGCAAATATTGTAAGTTTATACAAACAGGTTCCAATTTCACAATTAGAGGTACTAAATATTACATCAATGGTAAATTTAATTGTGAGAGCCAGGGGGTGGTGTATCTTGCTAAGTGTAAGGAATGTTCAGTTTACTATTTTGGTAAAACAGAAAGACTATTAAAAAATAGAATTTATGAGCATTTATATGCTATATCCAGGCAAAATTCATCTAATGCCTTGGCTAAGCACATTATTGACAACAATTCCCATAGTTTTCTGTTTAATATTGTGGAAAAAGTGGATAAGAACCCTAGGGGGGGGGTCCATGGTATTTAAGGTTGCAAGAACGTGAACTTCTTTGGCAACTGAAAACCAACGCCTATTCTTATCCAGGTATTAATGATATGTGTTCCATCAAATGTTTGCTCAATATCAAAGCTCTGGAGAGATAGTTGGTTTTTATATGCATATAGTTTTTTACGTATGCATATTTGAACTTGGGAAATATCCAATTGATCAAGTATTCTATGTTGTTATTTTTAATATTGTGTATACATGTATATATAAAAATGTAATGCTTGTTGGTTTTTTAGTACATTTATATATAATGAAATTATGCTATATTTTAAAAGCAAATGTTGGGTAGTTGGTTTAGTTAAAATAGTATATGATATACACGTGTATATATATATATATATTTTTATGTATGTGTGTGGCTTTAAGCTAGCTATTTATTGCTGTTAAATGGTTGGTTTAACTAAGCACAAGTTAATTATTTAATTGATTTTGGGCTTGGTTTAAGCACTTGTAAATATAAAATGCAATGTGTTTTACTTCTGCTTTGTCTGAAGAAGTGCAAGCAACGTTTTGCATGAAAGCGCTAACCAAGTATAGTAAAGTATCTTGAATCCTTTGGCTGGCATGATTTGTAGCCTCCGTTTTTTTTCTTTACGTTGTGAGAAATGATGCATTGTATTACTTTTGTAAACATTTTTTGTAGGTATTTTTAAACCATCCCCTTAAATGATTACTGTTATTAAGCAGAAAGCTCTCGAAGCACACATTATTGTACTGAAGTATATGTATATAATCCATCTGTAACATGGTTTCTTTTTTCTTTCTTTTTTTTGGTATTTAAGCTTGAATTTAAAGGAACTGAAAACTGCTGCATGCATACAGATTCTGCCTGAGCACAATTTATAGACTGCTACTTAAGAAACATAACTTTTTAAAGTAGAACATAGACTAAAGGGGTATGGAAAAATTGCAGACAACACCCTTCACCCATACAGACAAGTTGTGCACACATATGAATGTATAACAAGTTATTTATAACTTGCATTAAAAGAATGATTGTTATAATATAAGAATTCAGATATTAGTAAATTTTTAAACAAATGCATTTTAATGAAGTAGAACTGTGAATGAACTGTATTGCATAATAATAGCAGTTATGTCAGTAATGTAAAGGAAAAAGGAGAAATACAGGTAAACAACAATTGTCTTTTGTGTTCCCTATATAGCAGATGATGAGATAGCTTACAACAGTAGCTAACAGCGTCGGTGGACTAAGAGGTTAGTTCAAGCCACTGGTAAGCATACATAAGGTAGTAAATGCAGTGTTCTGTCGCTAACTGATTTCAGTAATGTATGTAAGCAAGCATTTATAAAGGATGGCAAGTGATGGTCTTCAGTGCTTTCAGTACAGATCTGCAATCAACTGTAAAAGAAATGTCAGTATATAACTGCAGTATGCTGTCTTTAAATGATTTTATTAAGGCATATAAGCAAGCATAACTGAAGGCCTGCAGTGGTTTCAGTACATTACTACAAACAACTGAAAAAGATATGTCAATACATCAATGCAGTACGCTGTCTTTAAATGATTTTATTATATGTAAGTATTTATAAAGGGTGGTTTCAGTTATTAATACAGTAGACTGCAAAATGTCAGCACCATCAAAAAATAATAATAATACACTCAGTTTTTTCAAAGTATGTACTTCCCATATCATTGATCACAGGTATACATAAGCAGTTCCCATAGCAGTATTCCCGTATATGCATGAACACTTCCAGTAATCCTGTTTTACTTAATTAAAGACTTATTAAAAATCAAAGTGTTCTAAAGTAAGAAACTGAATGATGTGAAACATTATATGTGAATTTATTGCATGGATTCTCCCTTTTGTCGCAACCCCTTTTCTCTCTTTTTCTTATTTTTAATTATGCATTCCTTTGTCCTTTTTTATTTTCTTTCTGTCCCATTTCTGTTGAGTTTTTTACAGATCCAAATTCATAAAGATTAGCCCAGGCATGTTCCTCTCAGCTTAGGGAGTGTTCAGCCTCTGCCCATCCAGGGATGTCCTTACAGCACTGGTCCTGCAGACTCCATGAAGAATGGTAAATGGCAAACCTTACTGAACAGAGACTTCCAGACTTGGTTAAGGATGTGCTGGAGCAGGTCATTTATAGACTGTTTAAACCAAACAAAATGTCTCTTCAGTGGGTTGAAGACTGGCTGCCCTATTTGACTCTGACTACCTCACCACCACAAGGCCCTGCCCCCTCAACACTGTGATCATTCCACTGTTACACTATCTGACTGTAGAAATGTTTGAGCTTTCTGGACTGGGGACTATTGCTGGGTACCAGTTGGCATCACCCCTTCTTTCCTTATCCTGTCTTCTAATCCCTATTACCTACTTCCCATCCACATCACCATCTTACCCTCGTATTAAAAAAAAAATGAAAAAATGGAGGGGATCTATTCTACACAAAAACACAGTACCCCTCCTCTTCCACTTCCTGCAGCACAACCCTCTTGATGTGTTCCTCTTTGTTGTATCCTTTTTCAGTTATTCCTATCTCCCACTTTCTGGTATCTAAAAAATATCACAGACACACTGTATACACCACTAAAGAGTTTAATAGATGAACAATAAGATAAGGCAGTAGATTCCAAATGCAAATGCAAAGCTTTTGAGACAAGCTCTTTTTCAATGCTTCAACACTGAACTTCCATTAAAACCTCTTATATATAGGAAGCAGCAAGTACAATTCAAACAGCCAGCCAATGGAATAACAGTGTCAATTAAATAAATAATAAAACAATAAAATCATTAAATAAACAATAAAGCAATAAAATCATAATTAAACACACAACTCAAACACATATATACAATTATGCCTAACTTTTAAAACAGATTTAACACTATGTTGGAAATTAAATCCTGGTAACACATCTGCTCTAAAATAATTTATTAATTTATACTCCAATAATTCTGTTTTTTTTCCACTAAATTACCTCCTCTTATGTCAGGGAAAAATTAATACTTTTTACCTGGAACATTTACTTGAAACTTTTATATAATAAATGTATGAGTGTCCCTAATGATAATCTTAAGTGATCTAGTACGTTCATTCCGATATGCACACTGGTAGTAAAAGCTTTTACAGAAATGTGGGAACAAGACATTTCTAATATATATTTTGAAAAATAAATAGTCAGAGTAAGTGTTATAATTTGAACCAAGATGAAAAGAATGTATTAAAAAAGCTTTGTGCCAATCAGGATATAGTGATAAAACAAGCAGATTGTAATTATGGATACAGTATTGTACAATGAGTTAATGTATGAATTACTCAATGAGACTATAACTTTTAAGATAATCAATAATGTAGTAAATGGTTTGATTTTTCAGATGAAAAGTTATTTATATGAGTTATTAATAGATGGATCAATATTGTCTGAGCATACATTTATATATATATATACATACATACATACATATATATATATATATATATATATATATATATATATATATATATATCACATCCTGTATTACCAGTTATTTATGTATTTATGGCTTAGCAAAGCTACATAAGAACATTTGTAGGCCTCCTATGAGGCCTATTTTATCTACCTCCCCCTTATCTAAATATTTAGAGCAACAGTTGACCCCTTTACTGAAATTTAGTAAATGTTTTGTAAATGACACTAATAATTTTTGACAAGCTTAAAAGATTGGTGGAGTAATACTAGAAATGCACACTTTATTTTGGTTTCTATGGATATAAAGTCATTGTTTACCATTATACCCAAAGACTATGGAATACAGTGTATAAGATATTTTTTATTGTTACATACTGATTACACTGCTATTAAATTTGAGATGTTATGTTCTATGTTGAAAGTTATATTATCTAACAATGTCTTTATTTTTAATGATGAGATATTTCATCAACAACTGGGTGTAGCAATGGGCACCCCAGTTGCAAATACTTATGCTAATCTTGTATTATTGAGATGGGAAGAAGAACATATATTTAACAGTGGTTTACAACATGGATATCGAAATCAGCAATTATTGTATTTTAAACGATTTGTTGATGATATATTCTTACTTTGGGCAGGTATGGTAGATGATTTAAATACTTTTGTTATCATATTACAAAGTAAGACTGATTTTTTATTATTTGATGTACATCATTCAGATGAAATTATTATTTCTTTAGACATCTGTATTATGTATAGGGAAATTAAATTTGAGATAAAAATATATAGGAAAGAGGTCCAGGCCACTCATTATGTACATTCTAGAAGCATGCATCTGAGACATATATGTAAGAACGTATTGAAAGGTCAGGTTTTTGAGAGCCAGTAGACTAAACACTATGGATAAAAATTTTGTTTCTGAATTAGATAATATGACCAAAGATTTTAAAGTTCGAGGGCATAATGAAGAAATGATAGAAAGAGCAAAGAGGAATGTGATTAATGAGCGATATAATATTGGTAAACCTTACTTAAATGGTGCAATAATAAGGACTAGAAATAATAGTGATTGTATTGAACAGAGCTATATAATGTATATTATGAAACATAACAGGCATACGGATATGGTTAAATTAATTATTATTAAGAATTGGACTATTTTACAGTCCAGTAATTATATTAGGAATACTGTAGATATGACACCAAAATTCACTTATAAAAGAGAAAAGAATTTGAAACAGATGCTCTGTTATAAGGACATACATGCTAAAAATCATGTGTGAGTATAAAGATAAAAGGTACAATACCCTGTCACAATTGTGTTTTTTTTACTGAGATTAATACAGAACTTACTTTTATAAATCCAGTTACTAAAACCGAGTTTACTTTTAATACTTATGCTACTCGCTTTATGGAAAATGTAATATATTTTGTTAATTGTGTGGCCTATGACCTTTTTTATATAGGGAAAACAAGTCAAAGGCTTAAGGAACGTATTAGTTCGCACCTCTCAGATATACGTACAGGTGCAGATACTAATGCCCTATACAAACATATTTCACAAAATGGTTTGAATCATACGTTTAAATTTAGGGTTCTTCAGAAAGTTCTCCCTGACATAAGAAGAGGTCATTTAGTGGAAAAACAAAATTATTGTTCGGTGTTGAAGCATTGAAAAACAGCTGGTCTTGAAAGCTTTGCATTGCATTTGGATTCTACTGCCTTATTTTATTGTTTGTCTGTTAAACTTTTCAGTGGTTTATACGGTGTGTCTGCAATATTTTTAGATACCATTGAATACTTTTTTATCTGGGTCACTTTGGCTTGCTTGAAGTTTTGGACTTGTATCTCCCACTTTCTATTCTTTAAAGCAATAAACAGGGTGTCCACTCAAGGGTACCCCTATATAAAACATAATAAATCCCTTTATTTTTTTTTAGAATATTAATAATAATAATAATAATAATAATAATAATAATAAACTCTGCACAGTCTGCCACTTGCCTTAAGCCTTTCAAGTGTGACTTCACATAGCTGCATTTGTCCGCAATATCCAAATACAAACAAAATCATAGGAAGCCTATGGCTTTCACTCTTATCTTTATATACTTTATGCTTTTGCTGTAAGTGGACGTGTTTCAAAATGCCTTCACTTTTCCTTAGCGTGAATAACCTGCACTATATTTATTTGCATGTAACTGTGGTGGTGTTCTTACGAATAACTCCTACATAGCTACAAAATCCTGGACTGTGAATGCCACCCTATTTTTTATGCCTCCACTGCACTATGCTCATTTTTTCCTATTATATCTTTCACGAGAGCACTATTGTCCTATTAAAAGAGATTGCTTAATGATTTAAACAGGTAGGAAATCAGGAGACTGGTAAAGAGAAAGAAAAAAGTAAATTATTTTTAAAAGCATATATTTTATAAGTAATATGACTTATTTATTTAAACTCAATAGCACCAAACAACAAGCAAGAGCTAATGAAGCCAGGACAACATTGTTTAAAATGAAATAATACACAACTAAATCAAATAAAATAGGATGGGATCAGCTATATTTAATGACATAGCTACAGTGCTCAATGTGTTAAAGTGACAGTCTCCATTGATTCAACAGATTACATTTAGAGATACACTTCTTCAAATGTCAGGCCTTCCTGTTTTTTGCACTGACTGTGACTGGCATTTCCTAGTAGGTAATACCCGTGAATTATGTAACTTCTTTGACTATAACAACAGTTATTAGCACTAAAGGTATAGTATTGTACATGGCCTAAGGCACAGTTTATTGCATCTATGTCACAATGACAGATTCAGGGAATATATTTGCTGTTATGCAAGATAAGCTGTGTAAATATGTTCATGAAATGAAAACAGTCTGGCATTTCCAAATTAAGAATTACAAATATGAGAGGAACATGAGGCAAAAAATACATGCTGTACAATTTTAAAAGATGTGACCAAAACTGTGATGTTTCAGACACTGACAAAGAAAAACATATTCAAAATTTTTATGCAAGAGAAGGTAAAAGAGGTACATTATCTAAATATGATATTTACTAGAATATTTCATTGAGCTTTAAGATGATTACAGGTATCTGAAGAACTGGTGAAAAAATATGAAATGTAAGTAGACAAAATGCATAATTTAGTTAAATGCAAAAAGCCTGTGAGATCAAAAGAAACCAATTTGAAAACTATGAATACCAATGTTTCAACAAACATGAGACGATTAATATAGTCTGCAGATACTGTGAATGAATCAATGGTTAGTATTCTAAAACATGCAAGCTGATTGAACAACAGTTAGTTTTCTCCACACTGCTATGAAGAATCGGAGAATTTAAAAGTTATAAAAGAAACAAAGTGTTTCACACAAGTAAACTGCTCTATGGAGCAGAACAATACAATACAATACAGATGCTGTAAGTGCCACAGTAACCAGCTCCACATTGTATATTACTAATGCTTACAAGCTAGAATAGAGATATACCCCATTTCTTTCCTGACTTCATTCCTAACATGTCTGCCAGGAAAATACACCTTATTTAAAAATAATCCAAAACATGAGCTAAACATTTACACATTCTGTCAAAGTTTAAAAAAAAAAACAAAACAAAAAAAAAAAACAACATAAGGGCCTTCCACAAAAATTAAAATGACAGAGATAGCAATGTACTGGGCAATCATAACCCATGCCCAGTACATGCCTTTGATGCTCCTATCAGAACATGACAGAAGAGCACTAAAGTCCTCGTATATGATGACACTATTTATAAAAGGTATAAATTTTTCTTGTTAAATAATGACATTGTATAACAACAGTAATCCATTCTGCTTGTGCATGTGTGTGTGTGTGTGTGCGTGTGTGTGTGTGTGTGTGTGTGTGTGTGTGTGGGGGGGGGGGGACAATGCAAGATTTTCTTAATCACTTGAGCTTCACCCTTGTGATCAAACCATACCAAATGTACATAAATCCTGCATTACTCACACCTAGCTGTGGATTACTGCTAAAAGGTCAAACCCACATAAAAGACAGCTTTCTGCAAAATAAAATATGTATAATCAATATGAGCTTATATCATTTTAAAAGAGTCTATAAAAACTCTTAATACTTGATGTCAGGAAGCTTGACAGAAATAAGAAATAGAGCAGACTTTAAGATATAAGACAGTTTAACAGGACATGGCCACATATTCAGAAAAAAGCCCATTGCTGGAAGTAGGAGCTATGGTCAAATCAGACTGTATATATGATTTGAGAAATTGTGATTCAGAGACAAGTTAACAATGAGGAAATACCTCATTATTGGCCAGTTTGCAATTCTGTGAAGTGCATACAGATAAAACTTCATTTTTATCTTGGCTATATACATACATTTATAAAAGTATACAAAACTAAAATGTCCCTGAATAATAGAAGCATATCTTAGCAAAATAAAGGCTTCTCTGAAGAGGAATCACATTAAAAGAAATACCAATCATCTGTTTTGTCTGAATACCCAAGTCTCCTAACTTTCAAGTTCCCTAGCTACACAGTTACCTTTGTATAATGTAGATTCAGTCCTGTGAGCACTGTGAAGATGCAAATGAAGTGGGAGCTCATTAGAATTTCAGAATAACAAACCTTTGACTTTGTGTAGCACATGTAAACATAATGTAGCCTCTACACCATTGTTAGGTGGTAATGGCTTGCAACTCTGAATGATTAGTGTGAGTGAAGGAAAACATAACAGGAATTCAGACACCCTTCCCTGCAGTGAGTGTGTCAGTGAAGATGCACTTACAAAGTATGTAATTAACTTCAATAAGCTTTTAAATAAAGCAAAATACCACACATGTATATTTTTGTCCATAATAGCACAAGTATCCTGCCTTGTATGAAAACTGTTGTTTACTGTTTTTACTGTTTATGCCTGCACTTGATTTGCACTGTGCTGTTGCATATACAACATACACTAGATCCAGACCTGCTGAAGCTAGCCAGTTTTGATGCACTTACATTAAGGAGGGTTCCTCTGCACCCTTGTGGCAGAAGAGTATGGATATAGCCTTGTCTAAGCTGGGGATTGCTGGAAGAAGGATCATTGTGTAAGTTTCTATTGGTAGGTTAGCTTAGAAGTGTTTCATTTTACCTCTATTTAAGCCTCACATTTGCACGTAGCTGCTTACCACGCAATGGGGATTAGTGGTACTCTGTATAGATGCAAATGCCTGGAAACTATTTTTTCCCCTAGACATCTGTCAGCTGAACCCTCCTAAGCTTCCCTTTTACTATAGGTAACTCAGCTGTGCACTGAGCAGCATTGCCACTCTTTTTCATCCATAATCCTCAATAGAATAAGTCCCCTTGTTAGCTAGTCAAGTTAGTCCTAGAGCAAAAGCTGATCCAACTTGCCCACTCCTCAACTAGTACTTATGATGTAATCTGCTGCAATGGACAGTCAGTTTTCCAACATTTCATCAGCCAGCGTGAATGACATAGGCATCCTGGGGCAATATAGTAATTGCCTCATGTAAACTGACAACCACTTGCTGCTAAAGCAAACAAATACAGTATGTGAGAGATGCAACTATACAATGAAATTGGAATTAATCCTCTCACATAACAATAAACAAGATATCACCCAGGCTGTCAGCACACATACCTCTCCCAGCACACACACACCTATCCCAGCATACATGCCTCTCCCATCACACACATCTCTCCCAGTACACACACCTCTCCTCTCAAACAAGACAAGGTAACATCACATAGACCCACCTATGTGGAAGTACTCACTAAGAGCCTAACAAAGGACCAGAGACCACTCAAGCACAAAGAAATCACACATACCGGAATACAAACAGATCTCACTATACACAGCAACACATATAGAAGTGTCTCCACAAATAAGCCCCTAAAGCAAAACACCTCAAAACCTAACTCTGTCATAGGCAATTCCACAGTGAGACACACAGATGTTCTTCTCACCAGGCTGGACAAGGAGAAAATCACTGTTAACTGCCTGTCAGGTGCCAGGATCCATTAAATCACACATGTACTCAAGTAACTCAACAACATTTACTATTATGACTCTGTCATAGTACATGTTGGAGTGAATGACTTGAGGTGCACCTCTCTGGGCTATATGAAGAGAGCACGACTGGACTCAGATTATGTATATCAGGCAGGTCTGTCTCTAGTACTAAGCAGCATTTTACCTTCTCCCAGGATGATGCCACAATATAGACAAAAAAATATTGACTTCCACAATTGGCTTAGCTTCTGGCGTCAGTCTACAGGGATCCAGTATCTGTCAGCCTGGGAAGACATGGCTGACAGACCCACACTGCTTTGCCAAAGATGGTCTTCACCTGTCTCCTCAAGGCTATGGGGTATTACATGGCTAGTCTTGTAAAGGTCCTCCAGCCATTAGCCTAGTAACATTCTATGAACCTATGACCTTGCATGTTTTTTTTACACCCTGAAAGCAAAATGAAAGAAAATGCACTATAGACTGCATGTCTGGTATTAAAGCACAGATAAGGGAAGAGTGACCAGAATACTAAGAGAGGACAGAGCTGCATTTCTGCAAGCATATTCATAAATGCTTGTGTGTTCACTCATTGCACTAAATATGCTAGCCACACACATGTACAACCAACTGGCAATGTCCACCTGTATAAACTATAAATACTGGATATGAAATGTGAATTACTTGTGTGCACATGATTTGACTAGTGTTGCAAAGCTATGTCTGTGGCAAAGAGAGATAACCTTCCCCAACTGTGTTTTGTAAGTCCATTAGTCTGATGGTTGAAATCCAGAGCTGTCTAATTGTTTAAACTTTGTTTTACTTTGTTTTATCTTTTCTATTTTTGGGGGGGGGGTTACGATTTGTGTGGCATGTGCATAGTGTAAACATGGATAACTGCCTAAATAAATTGAAAATGTAATGTCAGTTGCCTTATTAAGTACAAACACGCTTAGCAGTATTGCACAGCTGTCAGCAAAATGGATGGTAATGACTGCAGAAATTACATCTGTTAGCCGACTGTCGGTGTAGCATGTAAATACTTTGAGCTAACCAGGAGGAGAACATTTATAAAGCTGGTTTGGAGTTCCACAGTAGTTATTTTAACTGAGGAATTGTCATTTACACAAACAAAAATATGTTCATTATTGCCTTTTATACTTGTGCATTGTCTACCTATGCAGAAACAGGGTTCACTATGTAAGGAAAAAAGTTTAAGATTTTATCTGGTTCACATTCCTTCTAGCACACAGGCTCAGTGGCAAGGCATGCCTGTCAACACTCTGGACAGTACTAAGTACAGAAAATAGTCCTACTGCCTAGCTTTCTCTGTGGCACAGTGTGTAAAAGCAATGAGCTCCTAGTCCAAGCACAAGAGAGCCAGAATTATAATCCACTTTTTAGTTAGGGGTGTGCCACTGTATTTTTTCAAAAAAAATTGATTATAAAGGTAATACTACATGCCAATAGCTATGTGTAGGAGGTTGATTGAGCATATGTATTCTGTGGGTAACTGGTTTATCGTGACAATGACTAAAGATATGCAGTTGTATATCTCTGATGGACACAATAGTTTACTGACAATCATATAAAACCATCCCATAACACAGGTACAACTGTAAAACAGAATATTATGTGAGGTGTGTACCACAAATCACAATTAGTAAAGTCTATCAATTTACAGTATATTGTCAGATATTAGTCCGGCATCATAGATGAGAATGCATAAGCCAGTACCTTGCAGTGTCATACACACAGAGTCTTAATGTAAGTATAGCACCACTCTTTAAACTGTATGTCTGTGATGACCTTGATTGCCAAACACTTCCTCTGGGGCAATGAGAAAAAATCACCTATGTCCCACATTGTACAATTTACTTTTAGAAGCATGTAAGTCTCCATAAAATATGTGTCAAGGCATCCCATTGATACCTCCAAAGGCATGGCTTAAAAATCAAGTCATTAAAGTGTTGACCATTAAACAATGTGTGGCCAGGTATAGCAACACACATGCCATAGAACAATGCCAAATGTCACATCATTATTGCTGTTTCATAAACTCCCTTCTGCTTTACATGGTTGGCATAGTTGTGTGTGCACCAGTCATAAAACACAGTATCACAAATTGGTGGGAAAACACTTGTACTGCTGTTGGAGGACTTTTGCAGATATAACAGGAAATGGGAGTGATGGTGCCTAATTCAGAGCACAGGGGTGGAGTGTGAAGGAGTCACAAATATTTGTTGCACTCCTTGTGAAGCACTACAGCTGTAGGCTATTGCAGAGGGCTATACCAGGTCTCAGTACAAGGCTGAGACGTGGAACAGCCTAGCCAAGGCTGTCTCCAGTGCTACTGGCATACCACATACTAGGGACCAGTACAGGTGCCATTACAGTGACCTGAAACTGTGCAAGCAGGCACAACTCAACAAGTGGCTGGTTGAGCTTAGAACTGCTGACATCTCTCAGTTGTGCAAGT
This sequence comes from Protopterus annectens, assembly GCF_019279795.1. NCBI lineage: Eukaryota > Metazoa > Chordata > Ceratodontiformes > Protopteridae > Protopterus > Protopterus annectens. The sequence goes on from NC_056735.1 coordinate 787,587,002, forward strand.
AAACAGATAAAGCAAGTAAAAATGACATGGAATGGTGTAGATAGGCAACACTTGTATACATAATGCTTTCAAGTATCTTTTTCTAGAATTCTTTATTTTACAGCTGCACAGGAAATCTCAGAAAACATGGAGTTACATACTGAGAAACTGGAGAGACTCAGAGAGGCAAGGGGTATGTATACAGCACAAATGAACATGATTGTATTACATATATTGGGAGTCTATAGATCAGTAAGAACTTAAGCAGGCAGATCTTAATTGTAACAGCAAGTATGCATGCTTTCTTCTGTAGCTGTTGGTAATTGTATTTGACAAGTGTAATGCTGTATTCAGATTAAGTGGGTTCAATTCTCACAAGTATCACATACATTCATATTAAACAAATATCATTTTTATGTTTAAATTGCAGCAATATTGGCTTTAATGCCAAGTTAAGTTAACCTGTAGTATCTTTAAAATCATATATGGAATATCTGCAAATTCCATATATTACTTGTAACACTTCACAATCATTTTTGTGACTGAGAAAGCTGTATAGATAATATAATAATAAAAGTATATTTATTGTAATAAAGCATGAATGTGACATATATAATGGTCCTAATAATCCCTTTTGAATTATATCTTCAAGTCCTGCTCTGTGCATGAAGTTCTGGTTATTTACTATTTTCTTTTTTGACTAACCCCAACTCTTATCTCTCTCTCTCTCTCTCTCTCTCTCTCTCTCTCTCTACTTAGATGGAAACACACCGTTCTGATGTCATACCTTTCTGTCAAAAAAAAAAAAATTGCTTTTCAGCACAGAGAAGTATGCCAACTGCTGTAGCTAAGCCTGTTAACTTTCCACCGGCTGCTGTATCATCACCCAGCAGCTCTGGGACACATCTTGGCAGTACTGCCTTTGCAGCCCCTGCACTACCTGGCCCATCCACATCATGTAGCATTACACTGAATGCAGGTATACTGGTACTCTCCAGGATTATTGGTGGAGACAGTAATTACATCTCCTACCAGGAGCTGCCAGGGATGGTGAGTGATGTCAAAGAAACTGGCCTTGGTGCCTGCATCAGTCACCTGAAGAAGTTGCTCAATAAAATAGAAAAATGACTTCCACTTCAAGCAGTCTCACAGGGAACTGAGGAAGTGGACAGTGATGACAGTTCTCAGGGTGAGGCCTAGTTCCCATGCTTGATGGGTGTAGGTCTCTGATGTTGCCTACCTTTCCCCAATCATGGTGTACCCCAACATTTTGTGTCCATAACTATTACTGTGTCTGTCTTGTTTGTCTGCACTTGCTTCCTTACCTACCCTACTTACCTGACCCTCATCTTCCTATGTCCCTTCCACAACATTCCTCTTGACTTGAAATAAAAAAAAATGGGCACCTGTCCCACAAATATAATTTGATCCATACATAGCTCTCCAATTTGCATATGTTTCTTCTTGACCATTTGATTTGGTCCAATTAACATTATTGCTTTGTTGTCATCCATCTGTGTTCTGTTGACAGCCCAAGTTCATCCAATTTGCTATACATGTTCACATTAAAGTGTTGAAGAACTGGATATTTGTGGTTCATTCCTAATTCCTTCTATGCACATTCCTTTATTGCTTTTCCTTTGTTCTTCCCTCTGCTTACCCCCTCATTTCACCACTTTCCTATCAACCCCATTTTTACACTTTTAATTTGGTCAAAAAATAGAATTGAACACCACACACATGGCCAGAAATGGTACATAGAAAAGCCTTCACTTTTTGTCCTCTGCATTTCTGCAGAGTTTGGCATTTCACACAAATGCCTAGTGGCAGTGAATGGCTCTGTATATATTATGGGAAAAATTGGTGAGTTTTTGTCATCTACCATGCTAGTCTAGTTATCTCTAATGACATTCTGCTTAAACTTGCTGCACTAGAGGAACACAGAGGTAAAGCAGAATAAAGGAAATACTTTGAAACAGTTATTCTGGCAGTTTTAGACTACTGAATGTAATAAAATGCGACTTCATATGTAGAGTGTTGGCATAAATTACTTAGTAGAAGTTTTTTTTCTTGCCCATAGCATCAAGGGTTCAATTCCAGATGCATCTAACATCATTTCTTAATGTGATGTTATATATGTATGATATGTTTAATCTCCTATATCTTAACATTTGCTGCAGTTATGAGTTCCCATGCAGCTATATTAAATACCGGTCAAAAATGAGTATTTGAAATGCCATCCATCCCCACAACTATGATGTATTTATCCAACTTGTTATGCTTCTCATAAGCCTGTTGTCTCTCTCCTAACCCTTCTTTACCCCTATGTCAGTCACTTATGCTGCAGAGCATGGCAGATAATGAAAACAAACCAAAAATATGTCAATGAATGTTCCATTACAACAAACATTGTTATGTGTATGTTCATCTCTCCTTGTGTTCACCCCTTCACACCCAACCCTCTTTACGGGTATGTATCTATTAGTCTGATGGATATGCAGGTCATGTCATGATTTCTGCATACTGACATGACTCTGCTGATGGATAATACAAACATGTTACTTGATTAAATAGTTTATCAATGCTCCTGTAGTGTGCAAAGTTCATATATCTGCTGTAGGATTCCCTTTGTATCATGTTCAGGTGATGATGGATGAAATGCTTGTCTAATATGATGTGGAAATTGTCCTTACTGTGAAAAAGCATACTGCACATGCTTTTCAGGATATCCAGCTGTACAAAAATAATTAGCACATTTGCTGATTCATAATAATCATTTCAGAATATGTACCACCCCTTATCACTTCTAGAGGGCTATACACACAATTATCTTGTGATTTGTAGTGAGTCCAGCTAACCAGTTACTACTTGTACAAATGTATTGAGGTAGGCATTACTGATGGGTTGGAGGCTAGCATAATGGTTAATATATTTATCTTACAGTCACAAGGGACATAGTTTAATTCCTCACCTTTGGAGAGATTAGCTAGGTTTAAAATAGCTCCAAGAGCAGTTAGAGTAGTCCTTACGTATGAACTTATAATAACATTTGGGACAGACACATACTTTAGTGTAGTCAATGATAGTCACATTTGCAGTCCTAGCCACATTTACGTAGCTGATGCCATCCTGACACTATTAAAACAGAGAATGATCTGATGATAGTTACATGCATGGCTCAGTTCTGCAACATGCATTTATAACAGCTTCATTCACCTAGGTCAACTTGTGTGTGTGTGTGTGTGTGTGTGTGTGTGCATGCACATAGTCAGAAGAGCTTGATTCCATGTCCTATGGCTCTCACTCAAGTATCATTCAGAAAATACATTTACACTGGTACATGACTCCATAGCAATTTCATACAGACCTCATAACATCATCTTCTCACCAGACACTGATTATGTCATCTTCTATAAAGTGCGCTCTGACACTGTTAGACTTGTGCAGTGGTGCTAGCATTGAGTACTGTGTTCTCTAGCTTGTGTAATTTGACAGACAAGCATTCTAATCTCACAGTAATCAACCTGTGTGTGTGTTTGTGTATGTAAATTTGACTATCATTCTTACACCATGACATGAGTCCAAATCTATGTCCCCCAGTACTCCCAATATCTTCTTCTGAACATACACTGATGATGTCATCCCCTATAAAATGTACTCTGACTGTATTGAACTCAGCAGTCTTTGTTGGTGTGAGCATTAAATACTGTGTTCTCTGTCTTATGTAACTCAGTAGGTAGAGGTTCTAATCTCATAGCAGTCAACTTGATTGCATGTGTGGGTTCATTCAACTATTAGTCTGTAGACAATTGTACACCAGGATGTGAGTCCACATCTATGTCACACAATTCTCCCAACATCTTCTCAGCATTAACTGATGATGTCATCCTCTATAAAGTACACACTGAAACTGCTAATGTCAGGCCTCTATAGTAGTGCTAGTGTTATGTTATATGGAATCCAGCTTGTCCACCTACACAGGTGTGTTCAAATCTGACCTCAATCAACTGGTGTGTGTGTGGTTGGTGATATATTATGGTCATTGTGTGATGTTTTGAATCTCTTTTCATTTGACGCCCACTCAGGAGAACATTTTATATAGCTCCATGAATCCAATGGCCCTGTTCCTTCTGTTCACATAATATCCTTTCTGCAGAGCACTGATGATGTCATCATTTGAAAGATGCATACATACATTGTGAAGCAGAGTCACTACATTAACCTGTGCAAGCCATCTGCAGACCACTGGATGTGTGATTACTGATTCTATTATGGGAGTGGTGCACATGTCACATATGGACAGAGGCAGTCTGCAATGAAATGAAATACATACACAGATACACACATACAACTTCTATATTCACTCACATACATATAGCAATTTGGTTTTAAATGCTATAATAATGACTATGTTTTTATGTTCTCTTAACTATTAGCCTAGTAATGCCTTATGACCCTCTAAAGAGTGCACATTTCAATGTTGTTGTCATCCACATGTACTATGTTGAGGTGTGGATGTACTGTAACCCTACAGCAGCATATTCCAATCTGTGATTTGAGTTACTGTCTTGATGCCTGCTGCAGCCATTTGGTATATGTTCCTTCTGTAATAGCTGTAGTAATATGCCTCCTGAAGACTGTTCACATCAGGTGATGCTGTGTATATTGTTGTCTTACTAAAACATTTGGTCTTGTAGTGGAGTGTATTAACATTCTACACAGCTCTCATTCAACCATCACAGTGACAACTGTAGTATGGCACAGGTGTGCATGTGTATACCTAGCATATGGAAATATTATCTGCAATATAGCAATATTACATCACCCTGATTACCTGGACACACATACTAGGGTTCATCCACATGTTGTAATGCTGCTATATATGCAAACATATGACATGTTCATATTCACGTGCAACTTTGGGGAACTTATTGTATGCACAATTGTGTTGCTATTCACAAGGATTATTCATGTGTTCCACAGAAACATTTTGGGACTGACAACATTTGTGTCATTAACTGCTCTGGCTGAACTGCACTTACAACAATTGTAATGTGTCCATATATGGTGTCAGGGCCATGACCCACACACTTCCACTGATAAACGTATAGGCATATGATGCACAGATTGACATAAAATAGGTTGAGCTGTTTGACTATGTTAACAGTTCCACTGTGTTGCATGTGATTTATACTCAATGTTGTATTTGGAGGTGATGTCACAAAGTATTTTGTAACTACAACTGAAATCTTAATGGGAATAAAAAGCTATGCACAGAGTTGGTTGTGGATGACAGCACCCATACTCAACCACAGAAAAAGACAACTTGCTAGCTGACAGATTTGGATCAAACTTCAACCCTCCAGTCCCCACTGGTCATCACCCAAAGAATAACTGCCACCATTCCTTTGTCTATTATTTCTAGAAAGCAGGTAATCTCTGACGACTCAAAGGCTAAAAGATTGCATCATTGGGCCCTGACAACATCCCCAGTTGCCTTTTAAATAACTTAAAATATGACCTAACAGACTCAGTTGCATCCCTGTTTAACAACAGTCTCCAGAAAGGCTATGTTCCAGCAGAAAAGTGGACAGCAATAGTCATCCCTCTGCATGAAAGGGGACCATCAACATAACAAGGGAATTATAGACACATAAACCTAAATAACCTCATCAGTAAGGCCATGGAAATAATCTTCATGGATCTTGTCAAAAAGGACATATGCAATCTCACAACTCTGGAACCAAACCAGTTTGGATTCATTAAGGGTAATTTCATGCCTGTTAAATCTGGCTAACTTCTTCAAATGTCACGGAGACCATGGATGAGGGAAAGGCTGTGCAACCCACCTAACTTGACCTGGCCAAAACATGTGGTACAATTCCTTACTCAGTTATAGAGAAACTCTCCCAACTGGGCATAAACCCTATGCCATCAGGTGGGTAGCCAAAGAGATCGCCAACCAGGCACATACTGTCAAAGTGGGTGAATTCACTTCTTGCAAGAAGACAGTCACCAGAGGCATAGCACAGGTTTCTGTAGTAGGTCCTTTCCTCTTTGGTATTTATTTCTCAGATGTCATTGCAAACATAGATAGTCTTTGACTGATCAAGTTTGCAGCTGACTGCAAATTGGGGTCAGTCACAGAATACATGAACAATACTAGCATACTGCAGAAAGGATTAACACACATAAATGATTGTTGCCAGAACCATGGAGAGAAAACAAAAAAAAAAATCATAATTATTCCCTTTTGTAAACCAAATACCCCCCACCTAATTACACTATATACAGCACCCCCGTAAGGGTAGACTCAGTGGTACATTATGTGGTTACTCAGGTTGATAATAATCTGAAATTTGACCACACAATGTCCACAGTGGTGAGAAAGTCCTTCTATGTGGCATAACTCCTAAGTAACAGCATGGCATCCACATCAAAGGATGTTATAATTCCATTGTAATCAGCCCTTATCACACCAATAATTGAGTACAATGTAAACTTTTGCATGTATTTCACTAGACATCTGCAACAGTTGGCCTGAACTCAGAGTTTTCTCACTAGGAAGATGCAGGTCATAAAAAAATAAGTCCTCAGTGGAATGATTGAAAGCCCTTTCACAGTATTCTTTCTCCTACAGACTACTGAAGGGTGCTCTGTGTCTGGCCTACAGGGCAGTGTATGATCAGGCCCTGCTGGAAATGTTACACATTCATAAAACAAACTGCATGAGGGTCACTCATTCCAAGGATCTTAACCTAGCCTCTGACATATTTCTCTCAGAGACTACCCCTTCTCTGGAACAAGCTCCCCATTCATGTAAAGCAAAGCCCTTCCCTGACCCTCTTCAAGGGCAACCTAAATCAATGGATGTATAATTGTAAATTTACTCCTGGGGGTGGCGCCCATTACCTTCATGGACAGAGGAAGTTGGTATTACATACAATAGCAAAGGCTCATACCTCTGTGAACTTTGTTCACCTACATGTTGAAAATTGATAAATTCATGTTAAGTCTTGCTAGGCTTGTATGGACTCTTGGGCCTTTAACCTAGTACTCTCCTGTGAACCTATGAACCTATAAAGTGCAATTGTAGCCTCTGTACAATTATAGTGTGACTGTACTGCATCATAGACATACTAGTACATTATGTAAGTATTACCACTTGATAGTTTACATGAGCACATATGGATTTATGCCAGGATTTCTTGGTAATATAACATTCTGACTTGCAATGTCAAGGGGACAGTGATTGTGTGTAACATGTCTTGAGCTATGACACGTCCTTATAGAGGGTGGTCCATTTATTGTCTTGTATGTGTACAATATTACAGTGACAGCTTCCTTGATCATTGACACTTGTCTTTGCACTGCTGTACCTTCTGTGCACATAGGTGTAGTTGATAAATTGCCATCATTCTCACATACTGCTGTACCATTCATGTAATGTTTCACTGCATAATTTACACATCATTTGCTGATGCTTCAGACAATATCCATTGGTATTACATGTGTCAGATACATGCAATACTCAGCTTTCTGCACTCATAATAGTATGGTGTTTGAATGTGCTGTTAGCCATATGGCCAATACCGGCATCAGCCAGGGATGCTTTAGTCAAGTGTATCACATTTAGTAGAGTGAGCTCCCACACATCTGGTAGACCATAAGGAACTAATGTTTGGGATGTATACCCATTAGGATTTCACATGCAGACTTCTCTTTAAGTTGTTCTACTAGATGCTTGTGTGATGCAACTTTTTGTGTTGCACCCAATAAATACAGCTCAGTGATAACTTTGATGGCATGGGCTTGATTCTTGCAAGTGGTGACTGTGGCTTGTGTGTTATGCAAGCCTATTAACTGGTCCTGATTTCAAATCCAATTTTAACAATGTCCTTCTTAAACCATCAAAAATTGCCCATTTTTTTTAGAAATGGGCAGTGAATTCTACTCATGGAATACTGACAATCATTAGAGTTGTAGATGTCTCTTCCTGAAGAACATGTATAATAAGTTACACTCACATATTCTGTCAGTGTCACACATTACTGATGGTAATATCATAAAAGTGTCCATGATTGTGCCTGTTTCTGTCTACAATTATCCAGGAATCTTTCACTATATGTCCCTTATTGGTTGAGAGTCATGGTGACGTCAGTCATATTTAAACAAGTAATTTTGCATATCTTCAGAACAAATCACAACTATTTACCTCCATTGACATGCAACCTTTTGTGACCATCATATATATACTATAATGTGTATTTATACCATAATATACTTGCTCGGAAGGTATAAACAACAGTATATACAGTGCTATCTGCATATATGCTTAATGTTACACTACTGACTTGTGCTGGAAGTGTTCATACATTGACAAATCCTATTTTGGAGACATTGACATATTTACCATGCCCATTCTTTGTTTATCCCTCTCATCCATGTCTGTACTCATTGTCACCAGCATACTTTTCCTGACCTGTGTACACTTCCTTGTATTTGTGCTTCCCATTTAACCCCCCATTATTTCTTTCTTCAAATAATTTCTTTTTTATACATTGCACTGAGTACACCTTTCTTTACTGTGCTATTACTGCTAGTATTGCAGTATTTTTATCTCTGGTAGTCATTGTGGCTGTCTGCACAATCTTGCAGAGCAAGTTTGCTCGTGAAAAAACTTGAATCCATCTTCTTTCTGTGGTCATGCTGCTTTGCATGGTTTCCTGGACAGTGACACATTTGCTGGCCATGAAACCATGCTTGTATATGTGTAAGCATGATGAATAGCATGAATATGTGATTACTTCTGCTGCTCATTGCCCTAAAATGTAAACTCCATGTAAGCTTCATGTAAAGCCTACATGGAGTTTATTGAATCCCTGGGTATATCTAACATCTTTGTACATCCATTTGATTACAATATAGAAAGGGAAGAGACATGACAAGGTGGCAGAAGATTATGTAAATATGGCAAAAAACTGCACAATGCCAAAACCTTTGATTGAAAAAAGTTAAAGAGATACATTGTTATAGCAGGGCACACATTTCTGTATAAATCTGGTGTAACACAAGTTAACTAACAGTGATCCTAATGTGGAAAATGTTAAATAGTATGACCAAAATGCAAACATGAAATTTTAGTTTCTGTAGATGGTAATTACATTGTAATATGCCAAGATTAATAATTCTAAAACAACTAATAAAATGGATATATAGACTACATATGAAGCTTGTATATAAGTAGTGAAACAAAACAACTATGGTTAGAGAATGGATATGGTTACCTGGTATAGATTTCATAACTGAAAAAAAAATTATGTGACAGTTTCTTTGACAGACTAAAATTTTGCAAAAAGCCAAAAAGTCTGTTCTTCCATTCGTGTATCAGAACTGCTAAGAGCGCACTAAAATATAGCTATTGAATTTTATGGTCTAGTTAATAAAAGAACTTGAATTCCAATATAGAAAGGGGAGAGACATGATAAGGTGGTGGGCTATTTACTGGTATTAGTAAACTGATATTCTGTATTTGCTATTGCATGTCCTGTAATATTCATATCAGCCAATCCTATGATTTCAGTTTTTAGACAGGCAGCTAGATTCATAAAGCCTACACAGTCTATTCACACTGTGAGTGAGTCATGCCACAATGTCACATGGCAGCGCACAGTTTTGGATTCAGTAAGCGATGCACACCTCTGCACAAACAAGATAAACACTGTGGCATGCTAATTACAGCATAAGCAGCTGAACTGTATGATAATCAGTTAATCTGAGATGGAGGAGCTATTCAACAAGCTATAAAGCAAACATTTAGACTCAGTGCTGGTTTTCCCTGTGAATGCCAAAACCTATTGGAATACAGGCCTAGAAGCTAGGCTACACAGAAAAAATGTTAGGGACTGCTGTTGCTTCAACTCATTTGTTTGTACAACAGGCTGAAGCCTATGCTGCAGCTTTTGCTAATAGACCAAGGCCAAGAAGAAGAGTTTTCAGACCCTGTTTAACTTATCATAACCTACATGATGTAGAAATTGTAGAGTGCTATACAGTGCATAGAGACACGCTACAGGACCTCTGCAACCTCTGTCATCCTCAACTCAAACCCAGAGCAAACTGAGGGGAATCCATCCCAGTGGAGACAAAATATGTGTAGCACTTAGAATCTTAGCTACAGGTACCTTTCAGAGACCAACAGGGAGCATTCTGGGGGTGTCACAGGCATCAGCAGTCAGGATTGTCCATCAATTCCTGAATACTATGGAACCAACATGCCAGTGACCCCATACATTTTCCCATACTCCTGAGGATAGGGCCACAAATTTGCAAGAGTTCTACCATGTAGCACACTACACTGAAGTACTGCGTGCCATAGACTGCACACATATACATATGAAGGCATTTAAGGAACCACCTGTATAACAGGGAAGGCTCTACATAAATAGATAGGGATTCCACTCTATTAATTGCCAAGCTGTGTGTAATGCCAAAGGAATCATCTTGAATATGTGTGCTGGCAACTCTGGCAGTTACCATGACTCACATATCTGGCAAACCTCCCAACTGTATCAGATGTTGCTGGGGGGGTGATAACCCATACGTTGATTTACTGGGACTGCAGGTCATGCACTGGAACCATGGGCGATGACATCCATCAGAAATGCACTCACACCTGCTGAAGAACAGCATAATGAGGCACATGTTCATACCATAAATATTATAGAACATGTGTTTTGCTTGCTGAAGTCACAGTTCCAGTGCATAGATACATCTGGGGTGCTCTGCAATACAATTAATGGACATGTATGGACAGTATTCACAGTATGTGCCATGCTACACAACATCATCCTGGAAAAACAGATTCAGCAGGATCAGTAAGGGGAAGGAACACACATCGCACCACCAGTGCCAAGGTCACCACAGCCATATGCAGGTGAGGAGTCAAAGGGGGAACCTCTGGAAGCTTTGGGTGTAGGCAGATGTAAATGTGCTCAATATTCCCTCACACTGGCTAAGAGATAATGCATAGTATACTCACTCACCACCTAAGGGCCTAAACCTTCCTCCTACACCCATACGTATACTAACATTGATGCCAGACAACTCTCACAACCTTTACTGCCCCCATGTATTGGCTGTATAATGCTTGTATTAGACAGAGTCTGCCCTGGACTAAAGCTGTTGCAACTGCTGCATTTACAAGGTAAGTATTAAACCTGGAATTTATTGTGTAATAATGTGAATAAGTGGCATATCCTTGAATTTCATTACTTGGTACTGTAAGCAAGTAAAACGTGGGAGATTTGTACAGAAATGACCTTAATATATGACAGCAGAGACTTATTTGACTGGTATGTGTCCATTATTAAGTAGTAGGTCTGAGGCATCAAAGATTCACACAATCATACCTCTCAAAAGTACTGATGGTCACTGCATGCCCTCAATTTAGCAGCATACGTTTGCATTGGAAAATCATTAAAGAGAGAAGTTAGAAAGTAATGATAGACATTGCAGTTTCAGGCTTCACATCCCTTACAAGATCATTCACAATAAAGTTGGGAAATTTTGATGCTATCAACTGTCTAAATTTCTAAGGCCAATATAAGTCAAAGGTACAGTTACCAGTTCAGCATCACAAATGCATCTATACTAAGCATAAAGTCAGCTACGGACCCTGAACATCAGACACAAAGCTTATGTATAAAAAACACCAGACACAAATCCAAAAGAAAAAACAACCAAAAGGCCAATACACTACTTAATTTATTACAATGTTATCACTCTCTAGCATCTTGGCTGACAGGCCTTTTAAGAAATAAAAAAAACTTTAAGAAAAATCACAATATATAACTACATCAATTAACATCTCAGTCAAACATTTAAACAAACATCCAATAAAAACTGAAAACTCCTTAGTTCCAGTTACATTCCAAATTCAGACCAGCAGGCGTCAGTGTACCATATTTTAAAATGGTTTACTATCATTTCACTGATCGCACTTTGTCCGAGTTATCATTTCAATGAACTGGATAACTGAAAACAAAAAATATTGACTGGCACAAAAATCAAACACGGAAGTGGAGAATATTGAATTCAATACAATTCAAACATTCCCCACACTTCCTCAACTGCCACTGCTGAGCAACACACAGTAAACAATGTTTTTGAGGGGGCAAACCCCCCTGCACCCCACACATCCCCTGCTACTTAATATATACAAAGTCCAAGATCGCACTACAGTGAGGGAAAGGGTACGTTTCCCAATCCCCACTATAGTGCGATCTGCATTAAAATATTGAAATTCACAACAGCTTATGCTGTAGTGCATTCGCTGTTGTGCATTTCAACATTTATTTTTTTGTTCTTTTGATACTATTGAATTGGGTGCTCGGACTAATGTAAATCAAACAAAGTCTGATCACCCATTTGATAGTAAACCTTTTAAAATAAATGCTGTCGCTTTGTACAGTGGCTGTGGTGGTGCAATCGTTAGCATTGTCACCTCACAGCAAGAGGTCCCCTGGTTTGATTCTGGGCTGGAGCACCTTCTGTGTGGAGTCTGCTTGTACTCCTTGTGGTCAAGTGAGTTTTAAAGACATGCAGGAAGGTGCATGTATGTGTGGCTTTTGTGAAGGTTGGGCACTAGGCTGGCAATTCAACACTAAAAACTCCACTGTCAATCAATCTGCAGACCGGTGATATGCTGTAGTGACCCCTAACAGGAAAACCAAAAGAAGATGCTGAGGCACTAGCAGTTATACATCTTTCTTAGACATCAGTTGTGTTACAACGTATTAAGACTGAAAAAAAACCATGAACTTTTAATATTACTGCATCTGTGTTAATATTTTGCGCGGAAGAAAGTTTGTTTCCTTATTATTGCATCATGGAAGCTGTCCACTTTTAAAGTTTAAATTGTTATCAACAATTGTCTGGAAATATTTAATGATAATGTTATCTTTCTCAGTTTGACAGCATATTGTATAGTTATAATTTATAACAAACACAAAAGCCAGCACAGCATAGTCAGCAGTCTAATTCCTTTTTTCCATAAAAAAGCCACAAACAGATCGGTTTCAGCTAACAAGCCTTCTTCAGTGCATCATGCTAATCTAACTCCACCTACAATTTATATAATCAGCCAGCATTTCCCATTGGTAAATCACAAATGTTCATTTAATCCCCGTGAAAAAAGAGCACTCAACAAAATAATTCACTTTTTCTCTTTTTTGTTGAGAATACTATGCCAACCTGATTTGTTCCTCTCCTTGGACATTATCCTATCAATAATAATAAATCTAAATTGAGCTGAAGGATGTTGTTTTGTGTGTTTATAAAGAGCATTAGAATGTCAAGCACACCTGACATCATTTAAATGTTCAGAAATATGTAGCTTCAATGGTTGTGCAGTTTTTTTTTTCTTGAGTGGGCAAGACTCCAGCACCCCATTTGTCCGCTCCACACCTTCTGACTTTCATTATTCTCACTCATTGCATCTCAGAAAAAGAATGTTCAATGCCAGGAAATGCAAAACTTGTCTCAATCTTTTTTAAGCATGCATTGATCTCATACTGCCCAATTTAATGTAATATGCAAAGATTGTACTCATATTAGAAGCGATCAATTATATATATATATATATATATATATATATATATATATATATATGGGTCTACTTCAAATGCTCGAAGTTGCAGAACATTGTACCACACATCATTGAGGATGAATATGAAAGCAGACTAAATTAAAAAAGATAAAAACTCTGCTTATAAGTTTTTGGAGGGGGGGCAAGCCACCCTGCACCCCCGATACCTCCTGCCTACTTAAATATGGAAACGTCAACATGTATTCAGCGAACCGTGAAAACACAGATCATCTTGAAGTGTGAAATTCGAAATGTTGAATCGTTATAGTTGGCCCTTATGTGGTATAGCTCCTTAAGGTAAGTGTGCGATAGTTACATACCTTAGGGTTAGGGTGCGGGTTAAGGTAAGTGCATACGTGGTAGTATATGCAAGCTTTACTTTAGGGTTGGAAGTAGGGTTTTGTTTAGTGTATGTATGTGGTTTATTTATTTTGTTTGGGTAGGTAGTATGTAGCGAGCGGTGGGGTTGGCCAACTATGACGATTCGAGATTTTGAATTTCGCGGTTTAGGACATTCGGTGTTTTCGCAGTTTGTGCAATATGTGTAGCTGTTTCCATATTCGCCAAAAAGGAGATTCCGTGCTTATAATGTAGACCCTTTTAGTAGCATGGGGTGTGGGGGTTGCAGGGTGGCTTGCCCACCTGCAAAAACTTGAAATAAGTTTTCAAGTGATCAGAGGTTCAATGTTTTGCAATTTTGATACTCTGCAGGGAACCCATATATATATATATATATATATATATATATATATATATATATATATATATATATACACACACACACACACGCACGCACACACACACACACACATATATATATATATATATATATATATATATATATATATATATATAAAACACACACACACATATATATATATATATATATATATATATATATATATATATATATACATACACACACACACACACACACACACACACACACTCACCACACACACACACACACACACACACACACACACACACACATATATGAAAGAAAATGCCAACTTAAGCTCTCATTTTTGAGCAACTGAGATTTGATCTTGGGCTGGGCCGACAGAGGACTGTAAATCACCATTAGCATAGGTAGTTGCTATCTATAACCCGTTTTTTGCTTAATATTTGAGAGGAATGGCCTCAAATGATGTTTGCTAATGTCAAACCTTGTAAGACAACAATAGCAACCTCCACTGGTTTAAACGGGTAACCACCAACCCAACATTGCTGTGTATTATTGCTTAATCACTGTTTTACCCATTGAATTAAACATTGTATATACAGACTGATACTATTTTCTTTAATTTGTCAATCATTTCCTTGTTTGTAATGGAGTGAAAAGCATTAACAAGATCAAGCTAAGCAGCATTAAACAGCAGCCCCCTTATCAAGTGTTGAAATTGCCTTTTCAAAGATGTGCACAAAATTCAAAGGATAATGTTTGGCCTTGTGATCTCTTACTGTTCATAACCCTCACGCACTTGGCTCAAGAAATCTGAACAAAGCCTAAAATAATGGGGGGTGGGGGGGGTGGGCAAAGGCACCAAAATCGGGAAAGATTTTAAATGTTGCTCTTATAAACTTTGAAAGTTGCTAGAATAACAAGATTTGTGTTAGCATGCTTTTATCTAGGATATAAAATCTAAAACTCAAATGCATTTCATTATTTCTTGATTTCAGTCCTCAGTGATTTGCCAGAAAAACATAATTTTTTTGAGGAAAAAGAACAAAAATATGAAGCAATAACCTGATCATTTGGTGAAAATCTGGAGTTGAGAGGTATACTACTGTTTCATATCCAACAGAATTAGGTTTTCTGTGTTACTTACGCCTCTCTTAATGATTCAACATGGAATTGTGGTCAGGCTGATGGGTGTAATTCTTTGAGTTTGCTTTGCCTGTCATCTTGTGAACTGGAACCACTGCAGCCTGACGATAGGTAAGAGATATAGTCACATATGAATATTTTGTTTAACATGACTGATTGGAGAGTTCAGAAGAGCTGAAAGTTAGAATGACACAAGTGAATCAAATATATTT
This sequence comes from Protopterus annectens, assembly GCF_019279795.1. NCBI lineage: Eukaryota > Metazoa > Chordata > Ceratodontiformes > Protopteridae > Protopterus > Protopterus annectens. The sequence continues at coordinate 787,602,672 of NC_056735.1, forward strand.
GGCAAATAGATACAGGGACAGGAAATGGCAACAGTTACCTCAGTAAAATCAAGAGACAGGGAGGAAAAAAGGAAGAATTAACATTGAGACTAAATAATATGACCTACATGACAAATAAAAAGACAGAAAAAAGAGTACATGGAGACTAAAAGATACATAGCCAAAGAAACAGATTTATAAAATGACAAAAAAGGAAGTAAGGAATATAGTAGCTAGATAGGTGGAGTAAATACTTGAAAACTGTAATTTATTAAGTGACCCAGTGAAGAAAGAAATGAGACAAAGATGCAGACAAAAAGAAAGAGAAACATTACTGGACTAGTGACAACATTTGCTTGTGAAATTATGATTACATGGACCAGTCCTGACATATAAATATAACTAGATAGCAAATTTATCTCATTCATTCATTCTTGCACTCTATCATGTATATATATATGTCAGTAGTTTATTAATTAATTGATTAGTTAATTTATACACCTGTCTACAGGATTAGTCTCAATAGATCTATGACCTGTTTTCAGGGGAGACTCAAAGAGTAAAGGGTATTCATACTTGCTAGGGGGAAATTTAACCAGGACACCCAAGAAATTCCCATACTTTTCCTATGGTGACACTGGGGAATGCATTGTGGTATGAAAATAGAGGGGATGAACGTAACATGGCAGAGACAGATGCTAAGCTAGGTAAAAGAGGTGACTGAGAAAATGAGGTATATGTAGAAGAGGAGTTGCGGTATTGTATGAGGAAGTTGGGAGTGTCAGAGAAGTATGTAAGAATGGTACAGGATATGTACGAGGTTAGTATCCCAGTGGTGAGGTCTGCGGTGGGAGTGATGGATGTGTTTAAGGTGGAGGTGGGATTACATCAAGGATCAGCTCTGAGCCTTTTCTTATTTGCAATGGTGATGGACAGGTTGCCAGAAGAGATTAGACAGGAGTCCCCGTGGACTATGATGTTTGCAGATGACATTGTGATCTGTAGTGAGTGTAAGGAACAGGTGGAGGAAACCCTGGAGTGATGGAGATATGCTCTAGAGAGAAGAGAAATGAAGGTCAGCAGGACTAAGACAGATTATATGTGTGTAAATGAGAGGGAGGATAGAGGAATGGTGAAGGTGGATGAGTTTAAATAATTGGGATCGATAGTTCAGAGTAATGGTGAGTGTGGAAGACAGGTGAAGAAGAGAGTACAGGCAGGATGGATTGGGTGAAGAAGAGTGTCAGGAGTGATTTGTGACAGACGAGTACCTGTAAGAGTGAAAGGGAAGGTCTACAAGAGGGTAATGAGTCCAGCTATGTTATATGGGTTGGAGGCAGTGGCATTGAAAAAAAGGCAGGAGTTTGAGCTGGATGTGGCAGAGTTAAAGAGGTTAAGATTTGCACTGGGTGCGACGAGGGTGGACAGGATTAGGAATAAGTATATTAGAGAGTCAGCCCATGTTGAAAGGTTTGGAGACAAAGCCATAGAGGCAAGATTACATTGGTTTGGACATGTGCTGAGGAGGGATGCTGAGTATATTGGGAAAAAGATGTTAAGGATGAAGCTACCAGGTAACAGGAAAAGAGAAAGGCCTAAGATAAGGTTTATGGATGTGGTGAGAGAGGACATGCAGGTGGTTGGTGTGACAGAGCAAGATGAGGAGGACAGGAAGAAATGGAAACAGATGATCCGCTGTGGCGACCCCTAACGGGAACAGCTGAACGAAGATGATGACTATTGTATCTGAAATAATAGTGGTAGCAAGCTCTAGTGGTGGACTATATCATGAGACTTTGAATGGTATGATTGCAGAAGATGATATTGCATCAGATAAAGAGAAGGAATAGAATGTTTTAATGGAAAGAAATTTCTCATTATAAAAACAGAAGTTACAAGTGTTGATGCTGGTGTGGATTTATTTCATATTAATGCCAAGAATGGATAGTCCATCCCTTTTACAGAGGTGTGATCTGATACTATGAAGATGTGAGAACCAGAGACTGACTGACGTGGAAGTATTCCATGGAGAATTCACATATACATGCAGCCTGTGGGACTAAACAATAAAACAACATAAGATGCACAGATTGCATGTAATAATAAGTAGAAAAGACTAATGGTATGAATTCAAGCAAAGAAAGGATTGTAGATGGATAGGTATGTGTTGTGGGGCAGTGCTGTGCATCCATTAGGCTTTAGAGCAACTGATGTATGATTCCTGATATGTTTGGAACAAAAAAGTATACCGGCATTACTTTTAAAACATAGAAGCTGGCATGTAGAATTTTGGCATTTATTTATTGGTTAAGGGGATAAATGTCATGGAAGAACTATGTGACTTCTTCATACAGATAAAATAATAAACAAAAAAATTGATGAAATAATGAACAGAGAGATTGAACAGTGAGAGACATTTACAAGATTTTGACTGGGTTACAAAGGACTCTGAATGTAAGGGGCATTTGGACTAGCAGCTGAGAGGTTTGGGATATGCTAAATATTACAGCAAATGAATGAAATTAGCCATTTGTCACATATTTGTGTTGTTAATGAATACAGAGGTGCTTTGAAGTATTGTGGTAGCTCAAACTCTGTCTGTTGTGGTAGTCTAGATTATTTGATTAACAGATGTCTTTTTAAGAGTCATAATCAGAGGATTGAAAACGGACCCAGAGAAAAATAATTTATATAAGTTTGTATTAAATACAAAAAGATGGGACATTTAGATATTTTCTTTTGTGCTTTATTGGAGGAAGTTCATCCCAGGAATTCAGAAACATAACCACCATGATCACAGCCAGCCTATCCATGTATACTGAGCATGCACCTGAGATTAACTACAGTATTTATTAACAATGACTGTAGCCAGGCAAGTGTGCACAATGAGAAACTTATTAAATATTCTGGCTGTGGCCATAGCTGGAACTGCAGAAAGACCATGTAGCAGCATGGTGTGGTTACAGGGATCTACAACCATCAGTAAGGCTCATCTGAAAAGCATGAACCCAAAAGGTGCTCAGCATGATTGCATGTGTATCATTGCAACTAGAAAAATAAGATATTTGTCAGTCTCATAAAGGTCATGCAAAATCTTCTTATCTGCAGTATGCTATGACCCAGTGATTCCTACATGCATAGAAGACAACTTGTGGCAGGTAGTAAGAAAATTAAGATGAAACTAAAATGGAATAGTAGGTAGTAGGACCAAATATAGGCATATAGCATGAACAACACTGCACACTGAGGTGGTGACACAATTAGGGTTGTGGAAGACATGGATAAGGGGGTATGAAACATCTAAATATAAACTTTATCTAACTAAATATGAAAAAAATATATAAAACAACACATAATAGGTAGGGAAGAGAAATGTACCAATGTAGCGACCAAATGCAGGTAAAGTCTGACCACCTTACCTGCGCTATAACGCAACTGTAAGGAGACAAGCAGCCAGTGGTAATAATGATTTATCTATATATAGCCCATGTGGGACAAGAACTCACAACTTTCTTCACTTAAAGTACACAAATTACTGTATTTATTGGCTGTGCTACAGTAAAAGCAAGCCAAAAGGCTTTGAGGAAATCTAACAGTTTGGTGTTGCACACTTGTAAAATTAAATAGACAAAAAAAGTATACATATCCAAAGAGATTTTAACCAACAACTTTCTTTACTTGCAGTGCACAAGACAATACATTTACAGGCTGAGCTGCCATAGCAATGAGACAAAAAGCCTTCAGGAACACATGCAGTAGTTTGGTGTTACACACTTGTAGAATGACAGCATAAGAGAGTCAACAATGACTTTTCATTGCATCACTTTTGGTATATAATGTATCAACCGCAGGCATTTTAGTACTGTGTAAGTTGTACCCTATGTTGTATGTGCCAGCAGTTATGCAATAATGTTCAGTGCATATGTGCAGTAGGTGATGACCAAGGCCAATATATGTAGTGCATGATATTAGTTGTATTTAGTAGCTGGACATATGGAACATGGCAGCCCAGCTCTTTGCTGTACTATGACTAGTGCTGGTTCTTGTTAATTGTACCTGAGTACCAATAGTGCACTAAAAGGGGCACAACCCTATCCTTCACCAGCCATGATGTCTCACCCTGAATAATCTCTTGAACAAATGGTAGACAACTGGTGCCCAGATCTGCTATTATGAGTCCAACCTGCTTGCACAGTTGGACATTGATGGGCACCTTATTTGCATGATGAATGCTGTGTTCACATAATATAATTACTGCATTGTTATAGATCACAATCCTTTTAAGGTGTGAAACATGGCAGTGCTGTATTCCTGTGCATGCTGTTAAGAAATTGGGCACTACAGTGACTCCATTACCAGATAGTTTAGTTTGGAATTACAGATCCGCCTGGAGGAATGACCTCAACCATGCATCCACAGTGCTGCCTGCAATAACCCAGGCATGTGCACATCAAAAAAAGATACTTGAGTGCAATAGTTAGCCAGTGTGCTCTTCATGCAAATTGAGCAATTCACAAAAAAAATAGTTGAGCTCTGATTAACATAATGATCTCACTTAGCAAGATGAATCTTATAAGCTCATCAGCAGGCAGAGATCCTCATTGCACTATAGAAGAAACTGTAGAAATTCAGAAGATGAGGAAGATGAATAACCACAGAGTTGAAAAAGCTAAATTACAGTTGCGCTTTTACAAGGTAAATGGTACATTTTAAAAATCTATTTTTTCAAGTCCTGCTGTATTTCGCTGCTACTGAACTTGTGGGTATAACAACAGATCGGCTTGAAAGTGAGTATGTTGGGAAGGTATTTTGAGTTGGGGATTGCAAAGGTAAATCACTTGTTTGACTGAAGGATTGATAAGCATTATGTGAGACCCACCCATCATCCCATACTCATACTGCCATTTAGACCCCCTTGCTGGGCTTCTGATGCCACTTTCTTTAAATACTTGTACATGTTGTACACATTAGACTTATGTCAGTTTCAAAACAATTTTTAACCATCAGAAAAATAAACAGTGAGGTCATCTTGGTAACTTGAAATGAAATGGGTAATGTTTTGGCTGAAAATTTACTCAGTAAAACTTGTGTGCCTGGCTTTCATTTCAGAGTATGGATACAGATACATAACTCTCAGGCAGACAAACAGCAGACTATACTGACATGGGGGGACTAGTTGTATATGCATTTAGCAGAACCACACGGGATTTTTCCATACCTACAGAACAATGTCTAAAAAAACAAGGAAAGCAGAAGAACACTGCTGACTCTTGGACTTTTGCTGAGAAATCCCACCATAAACCAATGTATATGATGAGGTGCTAGTCCAGACCCCCCATGTAGCTGAGCAGACCTAGCAGGACAATGTCTGAGATGATGTTGCAGCAGAAGTCAGTGCAGCTGATGACCAAAATCACAGTTATTAATTTAATAGTGTGCCACAGGGCCAATGACATTATGCATGCTGCTCAACAAGGAACTCATCTCCTGGTATGGCAAGATAGAGCAGCAGGTGGTGGGCATTGACTGTACCACTTCACATGTTGACAGAAAAGAGTTCCTAGCCTCTCTCAGAAGTGGCAGCACCTCAACAGAGTCCCATAGTGTGGTACTGGATGTTGTGGTAGAGCTGTACTGGCTCTAGAGACAAACGGGGATATCCCAAGTGTGTAGACATATTTATGTGTCAAAATATCATATCTGTAAGTCCTCTGCACCCCTCAATCACCCTCAAAATTACTAAAGTGTCTGATCTATGATATACAGGTACATCAGAGTTTCACCATTCACAGCCATCTGCACAAGGTGTGTAATTAAAGTACTATTTGTTATCATGTTAATATTTATAAAACTCACTTGCATTTATACCTCTGGTGCTTGGTCATACTGACACTGAATATATATTTTGTGGTTTGATGTAGTTAATCGTGATTCTTTATCCAGCACCAGCACTGAAGACCTGACCACATCTGATGTTGAAGGATTTGCAGCCTCAGATAATGATTGCAGGATGAACTGGCACAATCATGGTGTACAGAGTTTGTGTTGACCACAGGGAATCTGATCACTGTGTCTTCAGCACAGATCAGGGATGTGGCATCTATGCTTTTGGATGCCTAGGTTACACACACCTCACAGAGAGGAATGGAAAATGAGGACACTATGAATTAAAAAAGTAACTTGGCCTTCAATAGACTGATGTTAGATTTTTCCCCTAGCACTCATAGGGAAAGAGTTTCAAGGAGGAGGGGTGGATAATGATGCTTGTTGGAGACATGACTGCCTATCTCTACCTGAGATTGCTGTGTCATTTACTGCAACCCTGTGTGTATGCAGGGTCATCATTTAGGAAAAGGCTAGTAACCATACCTCCCGACCTCTAATCACAAAACATCTGGACAAAGCCAAATATAATGTGGGGGCAAAGGACTGAAATCAGGGACACATTTTAAATATTGCTCTTATAAACTTAGAAAGTTGCTAAAATACCAGGTTTTGCATTAGCATGCATTTTTCTTTTCATTTCAAATAAAATTTTGTTTTACTTTTTTAAATATTTACAGCATATGGACAGAAAGGAAGAAATTCAAAATCACACACTGTTATACAATGCTAGGAACACATTAAATCATCAAAGTAATCTTATACACATAACACATTAAGAGTCCTGGTATTTCAATAGCAACATTTCAATCTATCCCAACAGCTAAAAGTCTTAATATGATTTATAGATCTTGCTCTGATCACTTATTTTTCAGTTTTACATAGTATTGCTGTTAAATTTAAAAAATCTTTGAATGTAGGAACTGAATTTGATTTCTGATTGTTTGTAATAATGTTTCTACTACTAGGAGACTCCAGCACAATTTTTATTGATTGGCATCTAAAGATAAAGAAAGCAAAACATTTATTGGTTTTATTGATCTAGTTAAAGAACAATTATCAGACCAGATTCCTATTACAAGAATGAAAGTTCACTACTTCAAACTTGTAATAGGAAGCCTCACTTCTGCAAAAGTTCACTTTAATGAAAGTAAACCTTTGCGTAAGTGCACTTCACTGAAAACACTGCAGCACAGTGGAGGACATAAAAAACAAGCTATGTCCTCCACTATGGTGTGATAGTCATGAACCTTAGGGTTAGGGCACAGGTTAGGGTAAGGGGATAGTTAGTAAAGCTATCCCCTTACCCTAACCCATGCCTTAACCCTAAGGTTCGTGCCTATCGCACTATAGTGGAGGACATTACTATGTCCTTCACTGTGTTGCAGTCATCACGGACCTTAGGGTTAGGGCAGGGGACATGGTAAGGGGATAGCCCTATGGGCTATCCCCTTACTATGACCCGTGCCCTAACCCTATGGTTCGAGAGTACTGCATGGAAGTTCAGTACAACACTCATTCATTGTACTGAACTTTGCGTAAGTGGACTTTCGATTAAATGCACTTTCACTGCATTGAGCATTCCATGCACTATTTTGAATTAGTGAAAATTCGATCTAGTGTATGGAACCCATCAGACCATAACCCCTTAAAAACTTACATATATCTTTCCAATATACATTTAATTTTTCACAATCTATAAATGTGTGTCCAATTAGCTTTTACATCATTCCTATACCTCCAACAGACTGAAAAAGTCATTTTACTGAATTTAGAGATTTTATAGGTAGTAACAAACATTTCATGTATACATTTCCACATAAAAACTTTAAAGTATAAACTTGAAGAAATTTAACTAACTGATTTAAGTAGCAAAGTTTTATTCTTGCCATCTATTGAGTCACTCAATCCACTACTATCTAAAAAGTTCCAGAATTTTGCATCAAAATTATTATTTATAATTAACTTATATAACTTGGACAAACTTCCATCTCAGGTCAATTTACCTCCAATGATAACTGTCATATATTCATACAATGGGGGAATAGTGTTCTGTTCCTCTTCACTCATACTATCTATACATTCATTTAATTTCTTACTGATGGATAATATTAACTGGTTAACAAATTCATCCAACTTATAATTTTTCATTAAATATTCTGCTAACTTAGCTTTTCCTTTTTCAAAACAAACAGACCATAATACTAATCTGTTTATTTTTAGTAAATTTATTTTAATATTGTTCTGAGTTTCTTTCAGTCTAGAGGTGTGTGCAGTGGGAAAGTACATTAACAATTCATTTTGATATTAATGTAGCTTTAAACCATATTTCTTAACTGTTTTAAGAATTAATTTCATATATGCATAGTTTAAAGACTGAAATTAATTTCTTTCCAAGGTGAATTTAGTAACCAGATGAAAGGATTGTTAAATATTTTCTATTTTTTTATATTTGACAAACATAAGAATTTTGTAAAATCTACTCCTGAATGTTTTTTCCATTTATTAGTGTAATTTAAGTTTGTCCAGAGTATAATAGAGTTAAAATTTGCAACAATAGAATAAGATTATACATCTGAGAAGCTAATACCTCCATACTCCCATAATCGTATATGATTTCTATAAGCAATTTTTGGCTTTTTACGATACCATAAGAACAAGGTTAACATTTTTTTTTACATTTTCCTCTAAAATATTTTTTCTCTGTTATTAAATGTATTGAATGCAATATGTATATAATCTTGAGTAGTATAATCATTTTAATAAGTACTAACCTATCCTCAAAAAAGAAAATCATTCCATTTTTTTTGATAAGAAGTGACACTTTTTCAATTATTTTTTCAAAATTATTACTAATATTTTTACTCACATCTTGATAGATTTTTATTCCTAAATATTTTAGTTCTTTTCCTTCTGAAATATATTCAGATTTATCTTTAAACTTACTATCTAGAAACTGATTTAACACTAAAGTTTCAGTTTTATTATCATTAAATTTCAGCAGTATTACTTCTTGAAACATTTCCATTTCTTCATCTATTTCTTCAGTTTAATAATTTAAATCTCCATATAGTTAGAAAACATCATTTACAAAAAGCAGTATTTTAGATTGACAATCCTTGTTAATTGAGAATCCATCATTTTTTTCATTGCATCTTATACTATTAGCTAAGGGTTCTATAACTAATGTAAATGGTAGAGGGGTAAGGGACAACCTTGCTTTGTGCCTTTGATTAAAGTGAATCCTTGAGAAAAGTAAGATCCATTTTCAATGTATGCTTTGGTGTCTTTATACAGTTTTTTTTTTAATATTCCAATAAATTGCTTTGCAAATACAGATGCTTATAAAGTTTTAAACAGGTAGTTCCGCATTACAGAACCAAAAGCTCTTTTAATATTTAAGCAATTAGCTTAGGACAAATTTCTTGCTCATTTCTTTTACTAAATCTAAGATAGTTTCTACCCTTTTTATATTATCATACATTAATCTATTGACTATACATCCTGTTTGATCTTTATTCATTTGTTTATGTACTATATCTCTTAATGTGGCAAAGATGGAAGCAAATGCATTCTAGTTTGCATTTAATAATGCAATAGGTCTATATACGGAAACTAACTTAAAAACCTTTCTTTGTTTAAATATAGGTAAGATTACAGAAAAAATTATATTAGGGAGGAATTATTTTGTCACTGTGAATTATCTTGAGAATGTAAATCAGAAATTCTAAATTATTTAACAGAAGCAGACTATGTAATTCCATACTTAAACCATCTAACCATGAAGCTTTACCATGTTTCCCATTTTTAAAGCTTCTTTAACTGCTATCAGTTTAATAAGCTTTTTCAACAGAAACATCTGTTGGTCATTAAGTTTATTAGTAAAATTTTTCTTTAAATACTTGTCAGTTTTGTAATCATCAAGATTATTACTTTCATATTTATTAAGATCCTCATGAATTAAAAAAATAGTAATCATTTCCTCTATGTCTGAAATATGCTTATTAGTGTGAATATTCCAGATATTATTGTGTGCCTTTCTGCTTAACATGCTACTTCTACTAGTTAATCTGCATCAGTCTTGAGGTCATTGCACATAACTGTGCAATTTTATATTTTCTAAATCTGTCCCCAGTTTATGCAGTAAAACTGTTTGCTATTCTGTCAATAATTTTTAATGACTTTAATATTATCTAATGTTTTGTTTGTTGTTCAAGCCTTGCTTTGTGTATTTCATTTTGTATTTCTAATAACTCTTTATTCCACTCTTTCATTTTATTACTAGCCCATGTTCCCAGTTTATCTTTAGTATGCATTTGTAAGGGGTCCAATAGTATGACTTTACTAACCTGACCATTATCATTTAAAGATAAAACAAAATCTTGATTTGTTGCTTAAGGTATCTCTAAAATTATTTTAATTTCATCATATATACTGGGATTCTGTAAATAATCTGACATTTCCTTACATCCATTAATATATTAATACTTAGTGCATTGTGATCAGATAAAGGATAAGGAATAGTTTTAAAATAATTCACTTTATTAAGTAAATCTATAGAGGCACACATCCTATCAATTCTAGATTGCATCCCATGTGTATAAGAATAATGAGTACAGAACAATGACTTATCTTCTGCTTTTAATATTAAATCAACGCATTATTATTATTACTAATCCATCAATTTAGTGCTTTAGCTGATGCCAGAATTTTAATTTTCTTTTGTTCAGTTTTACCTTCTATATTAGAGATGCAGTTAAAATCTCCTGATAGAATTAAACTACCTTCCGATGACTTTGTAACAAGTTTAAGTGATCTTTAGCCACTTGTACACCTATTTCAGAGATCCAGTAAAAACATGGGGTCTACTTCACGTTGTTGTAAGCTGACAATATTGAGTCTGATATTGTCGGCACAGCAATATCTAAAGTGAAGACAATCGTGCAAGTAAACGGAAATCTCTGTAAGGGGAGATTTCCTTTTACCTTAATGCAGTGCGGTCTCAGAGTTGGTATATTTAAGTAGGTGGGGTGTGGTCGGCGCAGCCCCCCCACATCAGGGGTGCAGGAGGGCTTGCCCCCCTGCCTATGCCATTTAGTTTTTTTTTATTTGTTTTTTTTTATGTTATTCAATGTTTTACTTAATCAATCAATAAAGTCCGACCTTTATTGATTCGATTAAGTAAACTTTTGATAATGTGATATAGACGCTAAAAATAGCTAGTGTATAGAGTTTGCCATTTTATTTAATTATTACAAATGTATACAATCCTTTGGGATCATTAATGGATTCCAGCAAAATTAACTAGTGTTTATAGTTTGCCATTATATTCAGTTATTACAAATCTATCCATTCCTTTGGGATAATTAATGGATTTCATGACCTTGGGCATTACAGCAGGTTTTTCCCATGTATGACAGTTCCTCTCCTCTTTTTGCTAAAAAAGCAAACTATAACATTTTATAACCTAAATGATTTAAATATGATATATCTTTATCTATCACATGAGTCTCTTGCAAGAATATAATGGCTCTTCTATTTAATTTCAGATATATCATTAATGATTTCCTTTTCTTGTCACTATTTAATCCATTTACATTAATATATATATTAAAACTATCCATACTGTGTATTTAAAAAGATTTCTTTTAAAAGATAGTATGACACTTTTATCCACAATATTAATTTAATTGTGTATAAGAATCTACTGTAGTCCTCCATCACTATCTTAACATGCCACATTTTGGAATTCTTCCTTCTTAGAAATTAAACTACTAAAACTTGCATATAACAAAATCAAAAACAAGTCTACAACTGCAACTGTATATATTACTAATAAATCACAACCTACAATGGATACTAAAGTTATTAGTTTACCTATCGAATAGACCAACCATACTATCTCCCTACCTATCAATACCTAAAAAATAAAAAATAGCCAAAAGCTACCATGACTTACAAAAGGTAATATAATAATAATAATAATTATATATATATATATATATATATATATATATATATATATATATATATATATATATAGCAGTAGAAACGTAAGGTTCCAAGGACAGCAGATACTTCAAGTAAAAGTTTCCTTTAATATAGGACAACTAAGAACACAAACATAAAACCTAAATTGAAGGCCAAAAGCCTAAATAAATAAATAAAAAATAAAAAAATAGGAAAAAGTTATTTTTTATTCTTTTTATGCTTTCTTCATATTATTATTTTAAATATATTGCTTTTGTATATGTTTTGACCTCTTACAAAAGAGATGACTCTACTAGGTTTTTTTATATAAGAAAATTTGTATTTATGTACTTTTTAAAAAACATTTAAAATAGCATATGATTTTTTTAGAGTGTATACACCTTTTAGTAGTAATTGATTTAGTCATGTGATGTAGTAACCATTATATAAATGTTTGATGCTTTTCAAATCATGTTATACATCTGATTAAGTAGAACTGCTATGAAAGCGCTTATGTTTGTGTTCTTAGTTGTCCTATATTAAAGGAAAGTTTTACTTGAAGTATCTGCTGTCCTTGTATCCTTACATTTCTACTGTGTGGATTACAATTTACCTTTTGGATTCGAGAACTGGTTGGATATTGTGCTTTTGTGTCCTAATATATATATATATATATATATATGGGTCTACTTTGAAAGACCGACACGCCAGTTCGCCGACACACAAATCATCGAGACCAGATAACCGACAACACACAAAACTGACAACGCAAAACACCGAACACCATTACACCGACACACCGAACGTAAACAACACATTACACTACATAGCATAGCCACTAGCCCTAACCCAAACCCTAACCCTAAGGTCCGACACTATCGCACACTCACCCTACCTGCACCCTAACCCTAACTCACTTAACCCACCCCTAACCCCAAGGTCCGACACTATCGCACACTTCACCTACCTGCACCCTAACCCTAACTCACTTAACCCACCCCTAACCCCAAGGTCCGACACTATCGCACACTTCACCTACCTGCACCCTAACCCTAACTCACTTAACCCACCCAAAAATATAAAGCCCGTCACTATCGCACACACACCCTACTCGCACTCTAAACCTAACTCACTTAACCCGTCCCTAAACTACAGTCCCTCACTATCACACACTTACCTTACCCGAACCCTAACTCCGACACTAACACACACTCACCTTTCCCACAGCCTAACCCAAAATCCCACAATATCGCACACTTACCTGACCGCTCCTAACTCCGTCACTGTCGCACACTTACCGAGTCGCGATCACACATTACCCTTGTCGGTCTTTCCGCTGTCGGCAAATCACCCTTTCGATAAACTTACCTGTCGGTCGTTTGGTCTTCGTTTTCCGCGTGTCGGGGAGTCGTCGGTTCGGTCTTTTAAAGTAGACCCATATATATATATATATATATATATATATATATATATATATGTGTGTGTGTGTTTGTGTGTGTGTGTTAATATAATAAGAAAAATATTCATTTAGTTATATAATTTGAAATTTAAAACTTCCCCATTACTACATAAAAGTTTAATACTTCACTTCTATTAATCACAAATATTAAATAAGCCAACAAATAGTGTAATCTCTACCTATTTATCTAACAGTAGTATAAACTATCCATTAACAATTCCTAAATTATTTGCTCATTCAACATAATTATAACTAAATCCCTAAATAAATAAGCAGAACAAAGTAGGAACTGAAGAGATAAAATACCTGTAAACTTATAGGTGACGGGCAATTTTATCATTATAAAGTACTATACAAAAGCAAGATCAATGCATGTATAAATTGATTATGCTGAAATATATCTATATATTTTTAAGATCTAAAAACATTTCTGAATTAATTTTAAAAGTGCGAGTATCTAAATGTCAGAATTGTGTAACACTCATAATATGATAAATATCGAAATATTTAAAATTCCTTTAGCTTATTAAACTAATTCATAAAGACATGTACATTACTGAGTTCAAAAAGAATGTCTTGGTATTACTATGGAGTCAAAAAATGCACATTTGTATTGCATTCAAAGGTTGCAACGTGCTTCATTCAAATCCTATTCTTTCTTCAAACATATTGAAAAATCTACTTTACTTTTCATCAAATGGCTGTTATGATTCATCAATATATAACACTAAAATTTCAGCACTGACTTATGAAATTAGTTATTTCAGGTAGTATTAGTGAATCTAATAACATACAATATGCAAAAAGCTTCAAAGTTCAGATGACCAAGCTTTAAATTTCAGCTTTCAGGATATTTTTAAATATTTTTACACGATTTTCTATGTAACTTATATGAAATCTTGTACATTCACATTTTGCTGTATGCAGGAATATGTAATACACATCTTTCTTATAAGCAGTCTGTTATTTAAATATATTTTCTAACTTATTTACATACTAATATTCTGCCATATTCTATATATCTTTCATTTCTGAAATCTTCCATCAAAGATCTATTTAATCATCAGCTCTCTATTAGAGATTATAGTATGTGCATATATTTTTTAACTTACTGATACTGCTCTTTTATTAATCTTTCACAGGAGATATTTCAATCCTTGTGCAAATGCATATGATTCATAAGATGTTTACTCTTATTAATTCTAGTATTGCAAGAAATCTTGACCACACATAAAATAATTCCTGCTTGTTTAATGTAAATGTTTGTTTTAGCCATTGTGAAGTACTGTTCTGATCTAAGCTTCACATCCTGACATTAGAATTTGATTACTGCATATGAAAGTAACAACTCACAGTACACAGCAGCTGTTTATTTCCTCTGTGAAGTTATCATTCTTCTTGATTCTTTTAACCTGTTCTAACCAGTAAGAAATAACTAAGTTTACTTATTTCCATAGAGTTAATACTACAGCATAAGCTATTAACATTCAGCAAAATGTAAGCAAATTATATGTCAGTAACAGCTCAATATACAACATTAATATAGCTTTTATTTTACCAATTCTTCACTTCTAAGAAAAGGAAAAAATGTTATTTTTAGTTGATTTCTTACACATATGCTTGAAAAAAAAAAGAAAGAAAAAGAAAGTTCATTTCTATTTTCACAGACATCAGTGATTAACTTCGACCTAGATTTTCTTCAGAGCAGCACAAGGCAGGAAGCAATGTAAGAGAATCCTGCATTCTCAAACAACTGGAACATTCTTTTGTTCTAAAGCTTTTTTTTATTTAAATGTTACTTGCTTCATAAGTGACCAGTGAAATAAACATGTTACAGAAGAACAAAGAAAACAAAATCAGCAGCACTTTAACACTTCTAATTAGCATATTACTTAGATCTGATATTTAGTTAACCTACCAATGCACATACTAAGCAAAGTTAAACAAATAAAATAAATTCTTAACGTATATAGTCTTAAAGTTTCCAATTCTATTGCTTATACCTTAATGACATTCTCTTACAGGAAGTATCTGTTTAACATTTATACATAAATGTATAAGTATAGTTAAAGTCTTCCACTGTAAATTTAGTAAAACAGTAAAACTATTTATATTCCTTACCATGAAAAAATGTTTAGCTTAAATACAAATGCATACTTACATATCTTTTGAAGCTTAATATCCAGTGAAAACCTTTTACTTAAAGGGCAGATCTATTGTTTCAAAATAAGTCCTGCAATCAGGGAATAAATGTTAAGTATTTTAAGCTTTTTAATTTTAGAAGCAGTTTTCCAAGAATTAGCTCACTCTGTCTCTTGAGAGATAAACTGCTCCAATCAATTTCTTTAGTATTATTAAAGCTTTTACTTTTGTTGGCAAAAGGTGAGGCCTCCATCAGTTTGTCAAATATTTTTTTTTCAGAAATAAATAATTTCATCTTTGCAAAAAACATCAAATTTATTTTTAAAGTTCCTTGATCAGTGGTAAGCATGATTTTCTTTTACTCATTACTTTACTGGAATGATCGGTACTTACGTATTATCGCAACCAGATTTTGCAACCTCTTTTACTTTCTTTACTTTTACTGAAATGGCCTCACTGAAGTGTATATCAAAGGGTAGACTGGCAGAAGGTCTGTTGGGGACATCGGTAGGGGTTTTAAAAAAAAACTAGTAAGACATAATTTTGAGGTGTATGGGTAGCGTCCTTTAAAGACGTCCAGCATTGAATTCAGCAATCACAGTGGTTGCGTGTGTGTATGTGTGTTGGGCTGAAAGGAATGCAGGAGTTAGCGTACAATCTGTGGAATGGATTGCTTTGTACTGCAGTTCTTTTTGGTGAAGGACTACTACTTCTTCGGCTTTACCTTTTTGTTTTTGTTTTTTTTTGTTTTTTTTTGGATCATGTACGACAGTATTCTGAAGGTTAGAAACAGGTTTGGTGGACTTAGGTAGCTTTATCATTGAAACGGCTGATAAATAATACAAGTTTGAAAACAGAGATTTCCTACTTCACCGACTGCAGCATGTGGAAGGAACACGTTCGCAGAAGAATGTGACTCGTTTAACTGACAGGAGATGCTGGCGATAAAAGGGGAAACCTGTTTTTGAACCTTATCTTATGAGCTGTTTCAATGATAAACCTTCCTAAAAGTACAAAAATATTACAGAACACATGTCTCTAACCTTCATAACACTGCAGTGCTACTATTTGACCTAAACAGAAGCAACCAGCATTAGCGCAAAAATCTGGTTGCGATAATACATAAGTACTGAATAATCATTGTCAAATCTGACTACATGTTCACCTGTTTCTATAGGTGGTCTGGACCATGCTGTTTTTTGATATTTGATTTTTTTCTAAACTAGACATAAAACTTTGCTATCATTGAACATGGTGGTGAGTTTTCCTTCTTTGAAGGTACTCTCTGGGATTTATGCACCCTTTCAATTCCAAAAGACAATTTCAGGTAGATTTAATGTTTTATGTAGCCAGGGTGTTAAGATGTTTATATATACCATAGATTTTAATGTTATTTTGTTTCAGTCTATTTTTTTAAATCATCAACTTTATCTGTGACACAGTTATTTTTTTTTCAAAGAAAATTTAGTCTGAGACTCACCTTTGGTTATTCTGTCTTCACAATCACCTAAAGCATCTTCCATACTGCTGATTTGTACGCTTTGTTGTTTCATAATCATTTCTAGATGATCCACTTTTTTCTGGTCTCTTATTTGAAACTTTCTATTTTTGGCATCCAGTTTATCCACTTTAAGTAATATATCCTGGATACTAGACATTAGTGATTGCATGTCTTTTTTAGCACAATAATCCTGAGTACCATTTCTTGAGTGGGTCATGTTGAAGTTTTCTCTCTCTTAACCAAACAATTGAAATTCTGTCTGCAAAACTGCAGCTTTTGAAGAACATAAAGCTATAAATCTTTTCTCTGGCTATTAGTGAATGAAATTAGTTAACACATATCCTGAAATTTTATTTTTTTGATTATATCTTCTGCCAGAGATCAATTTTCATCACAGAGTATTCACCAGTTGCTGGTCTCAGTTAACCATCTTGACCATGCCGCTTGCATGCATTTACAGAAACTCAAATGTATGCCATTATTTAGTGACTTTAGTTTTTAATGATTTGCCCAAAAATGTACAAATTATATGAGGAATAGACCCAAAAAATTAGGCAAAGATCTAGAAATTCTGTGAAAATCTGGATAGTTGAGAGATATAGTTAGTGCCACCACAGCCATGGTGGAGATACTGAGAATGATACAGGGCATGCATAATGACCTATGGGAGTACATGTCCCATATGTGGGATTGACTGGATAGACTTCTCTGGCTCACCAGTCAGGGGTGAGGGACCCTCAATGAAACCGGTTCACTACTGTAACCACAGTTGGAAACAAATATGGCCATGGAAGATCAAGATCTCAGTCCCATAGTTACAGCACTTCTATGTTGATATCTGCTGTGGAGATATCTATAACCAGGACCAGACATCCCATGGTCATATCCACCACTAGAATGGCATATCTCATAGCAGACAAAACTCATAGTCAGATAGCAAACCATCATCAAGCCAGGGTCATGGTACATCCAGGGGAACCCATGGTAAGGCTCCCATGGACAGGGGAATAAATAAAATGCTGACTCCTCTGCCATGCATACCCTGCAATTGTCCAGTAGAGTGAGCCCAGTGCTTCAGCTTCTGTTAAGGCTGTATCAAAGCTGACCCACATGCACACGACCACAGTCCCTACTACATCACAAAATTTTAATGACTCTGGCCCCTTTCAAAGAGTTTTACATTAAGCCTCACCCCTAGAAATGACATGACATGCAAAAGCATGTTTTACTTTATTAATCCTCCGCACACACATACTTACTTATGAAAGGTATCCACACCTTTGCTCCCTTCCCCACCCATGCATATGATAACTGCACATTTTCCTTTGTAGATTTGTTATGTGAGTTGCATATTTCTGATGCACAGTTTCTTCAACCTATACATGGGTAAGCAAAGGCTAGTATTGCTTTTGCATGCATTTATTTACTGTAGTGTACCTGCGTTACTCTTTGCTACTATGTTTTGAAGCTATGTACACACTGCTGCCTCTTTACTAATGCCGTGGCATACTGTGCTTGCCTGTGTCCGGCATGATCATCCCTTCTGTTAGCTTTTTGCTGACTCCTCATCTGAAACAGCATCCACTGTCTGTTGTGCTGAGGACCACTACCTCTACAAGTACCCACCCTGCTGTAACTGCATCCTTAGTTTGATATTGTGTAACACTAAGTACACTGATAGCATTTTTGCACATATATCAAGATTTTATTACAGGTCACAACAGGAGTCCAAAGATATGCTTAGTGATGCTTCATCTTAGTGATTGGGTAAAGATGTTTCATAGGTTCATAGGTAGGTACTAGGCTATTGGCCCTAGGGCCAATACAAGCCTAGCCAAAAAATGTACCCTGGCTTTCGCCACCCAAGAAAATTATTTTCCTGTGCCCCTGTCAAGCAGAGCCACAGAAGTGATCCCCGGGGTGAATTTCCCATTTCCCATCCAATCATCAAGATTTTTCTTGAAGAGTGCTAATGAGCAGCTCTGTTTGACATAGATAGGTAGCCTGTTCCAGAGTATGGGAAGTCTCTGGGACAGGAACCTATCCCACCAGCATGTTCTGTTTATTGTGGTGACAAGGTTAAGGTCCCTAGAGCGTGTAGCTCAGAGGGATTGGGATTTCTTTAAGTGGAGCATGTCCAACAGCTCTGGGTTTGACATAGCTTTGTATGTTAGGCAGAGATCACCCCTGAGTAGGCGATAAGCGATGGAGTAAAGCTGTAGCTTTTTGAGACGGTCTGCATAGGGCATCTGTTTGAGGCCAGTAATCGTCTTTGGGAGGTATTTCTGTGGTCTTTCCAGTTGTTGTAGAAGTCTTGTGAGGTACATACCAAAAGGGGCATTGTATTCTATAATGGGTCTAATGAGTGATGAGTAGAGGGGAAAAATGACCTCTTTTTTTCTGGATGAGAATCCTTTTGTGATGAGATGAGCCACATAGAAGGATTTCCTGATCACTGTGGCGATGTGATTATCAAAGGAGAGACTACTGTCCACCTGTGCCCCAAGGTCTCTTATCACATTTTCTGCATTAAGTAGACTACCAGCTATGTGGTAGTTCATGGGTGCAGAGTTTTTACCAAAGGGGATGACAATACACTTTTTGGCATTGAGCTTCAGGCCATGGCTTTGACACCAGGTATCTGTCTCAGTGAGGCCCTTTTGTGGTTTGTCCACATCGTTAGGAGTTTCAATTATGGCTCCTAGTTTGCAGTCATCTGCAAACTTTGTTAGCCAAAGACCTTCTGTGTTGGCCTGCACTTCAGGGAAGTAGATACCAAACAGGAGAGGACCCAGGACTGAACCCTGTGGTACTCCACTTGTCACTGGTCTGATGTCATTTTGTGGATTTCTTATGAGTGTTTTGATCCAGGGTTCCAGGGCATATGACACATTATCAACAAAATACATCTTTGGGAAGCCAGTCCTCACAAACTATTGATACAGCTCATAGGTTTGCCATATGTAGGAGTACTGATACCTGCCTTGGTGATCAGAAATCCATAGTACAGGATACCTGTGCATTACAGACTGATTGGCAGTTGATGGAGTGATTTCTTTGCATTTCACATAACTCTTTCTCTGTTCATCAGATGAAGCCTTTATTTCAATGTGGGGTCAGTCTATAGTCTGTAGTACCTAAGGAAAATGGGGAGGGGGGCGGTATCATAGAATTCCTGAATGGTGTTGACTCACTCTTCTAGGGAACATGGGAACTGCACATGCTACCTGACATGCTGAAGCATGCTATTGAGAAACTAAGGAGCATTATTAAGACCATTGCTTGAGGTACCCCCACTGTGTCCCCAGTAAGTCACTGAAAGGTCCCTGTAGCAAATATATGAAAAGCCGCACATACCTTAGTACCCACTGGGATAGGTACTCAAAGAATCTCACAGGGCTCCTGAAAAAAAGCTAACATATTTCCACTATTTCTTGGATCATGTCACTAGCTACATGATACCAAACCACAACATTGCTGTAGTGGAGTTCATGAAATATTAAGTGAGGCTGGATGACCTCACACTTCCTGGATCAGTGTTACAAACTGGTTGGTACAGCAGCAGCAGTTGGAACATCTTGCTGATGCACTTTTACTAATGTTGTATCATCCCCTAATATTATTTAGTGATTCTTTTCATTTGAACTCAAGCATTTGGCTAAATTTAAATATGGTGCGAGGGTGGCCCTTTTTCACAGCATTTACACATTTCTGATTCAGTACTCCATCTTGTTTAATTTTTTGCATACATGGAGGGGCTCATTTTAATGAAGTTGCTCATTATCATGTCATTATACAGGCATCTCAACATCTCTCCAACTCTGAACCAAGCAAGTATCTATACTTCTTCCCTAAACTCCCCACACATTGCACCAAGCCTATTTAATGACGATCTTCACCTTTACTCAAAATATAGACTGAATAACTCCATTTAAACTCAAAGCAAAATAAAATTATGTGAAAAAAATACTCTCCAAAAAAAAAACCAAGAATCAATAATACCCCCAAACACTAAAATCCTTCTAGGAGTCAGTCACCCATATCCTGGCCTCACCCTTATTACAACCAACTTCAAGACAATTCTCTTCTACACATTACTCAGATCCCACAATGATCAGCCCCAACCCTGGTAATCTAACTTTTGCTACCATAAATATTATAAGCATAAGAAATAAACTTCTGAACTACATGCCTGGATTATCCAGCACAAGCCTGAAATTCTCACTATAACTGAAACACTGCTTAAAACCAGCATAAATGACTTTGAAATTACAACCTTCTGGCTATAATATCATCCTTAATGGCCATATAAAGAGGAAAGGTGCTGGCATTGCTCTAATATTTCCTAACAAACACATTTCCCCTACAATAAACAAATACCAAAATTCAGTTTAGCCGAGCTTCTTATTACTTCTTGAAAATAAACAAATATTAGCAAATATGTATTACTGTCCTTAACATCACTCCTGATGACAATGCAGCTACACTGGAAGACACCCTACATTGCCTATTCATAATGATTCTACAAGAAACAATATTACAAGGTCATGTTAATATCAGTTGGTCTAACTCCCCTACATCTAGCATGAACATATATGGTTTTACACAACTAATTAATAGCCCCACACGATAGCAAATACATCAAATTCCTTATTAGACTGGATCCTACTATCAGACCCTAGGAAATGCACCGCCACAATGTCAGACTCTCTCAGTGACCATCTCCAAATCCATACAACCAGATATCTCACATATTCACTTAAACAGCATATTTATTAAACAACATGCAACTTTCCCAAGTTTAAGCCAGAAATAGTCATTACCACCCTATTATCTGTTAAGTGGAGCATCCTAAAAACCCTCCCCCTAGAAGATGTTATAATTAAATTCAATACAACTTTCCCAAATATCCTAAATAGCCTTGCACCTCCTATAAGGAAGACAATAAAACAATGCAGTTTTGCTATCCAAGAAAACGAATGGAAAGAATGGCAAAAATATAAAACAGCACAATATCTCAAAAATTTCAGAATGTTCCACGATTGTAGTAAAAAGCAAGTAAATGGAGACAAAAATAATACTATGACAACATTCAGAACATTAGTAAACACAGCCCTAAAAAAAATCTGGTCAGTTATTAAAGAAATCTTACATTGTGGCCAAAAATTCATCCCCATCCCCTCTGCAAGTAACTCGCTAATTAAATCTGCAATAGAATTCTACTCCTTTCACAAATAGTATAACGTCTCTAACCAAGGATTTCCCAACATCTAATTGCAACCATGCCCACCAGCCACATATCACCACATTCATTTTCACATTGAAACATGTGCCTGTATATTATATAAAACTACTCTTAAACTCAAACAATGCTGTACTTCATCTGATGACCTTCCAAGTGAGTATCTTAAAATAGCACTCCATATCCTGCCCCAAACCTTATAAATAGGTATATCCAGGAATCCCACATTCTCTCTTTCTGTTAAAAATATCAGACATTACCCTCTACACAAAGAAGGAAATTTGACAGATATCACTTACTTTAGACCAATAGCAAGCTTATCTTCCCTCTCCAGAATACCTGAAAAAATGTATTCAAAAACAAATGCCAAAGTATCTTCAGCAGGAAGAACTCCTACCTCCCACAAAACATGACTGCTATTCCTCCCATAGTACTAACACTGCACTTCTAACTCTTTTTCATTTCTCCAAATCTTTTGGGTTTCTAATACCATAATGGGAATGGACTTCATTCCTAAGTCAAAGTATGATTAAAGTTCAGGAAATTAGTATTTTTTCAATTTTTGATGTCAGCCAAAAGTGCTCATCTCAGCACCCACGATGTGCCCAGTAATGACTCCTTCTGCAATTCATGCAGGGTTACATGGACTGGTAACATATCTAAATATGACTGTAGATTCTTTTTTATAAGACCTATTGCTCCTACTACTATTGGAACTGTCTGCATATCTTACTTCCACATTGCTCTTGATTCTGCCAGCAGACCCTGATATTTTATGACTTTGTGTCTCTCTGTACACAACACACTGTAGTCACTGGGTGTGGTAATTTCAATGATCAATGCTACAGTTGTCTTCTTTTAATTGACCATTATATCTGGTTTTCTAGCATCTATCTTTTGAACTGTTGGTAATGGATGATCCCATGTGATATAAACTTCATCATTTTTTTATGATGCTTTGTGGCTCATGTTTCCAGTGTTTTCAGCCACTTCAATGCCATACTGTTTGCACAATTTCCAGTGCAACAGTCTTGCCACATTATTATGCCTTTCAGTATACAGTCTTTCTGTCATTAGTATATCACAACCAGCAATGAGGTGTGTGACTGTTTCAAATTCGGTTTTACAAAACCTAGATTTACCTGTTCCTCCCACATGTTCAATGGACTTTGTAAACCAGTGTGTATATAGCTCACTGTCTTGGGCCACCAATATTGACCTTTCATCTCTTGATCTGAATTTGCCTCTCCTTGACCATTCCTCTGTTCATTCCTGATCAACACAAGGTTCTTCCAGATGTTTTCTACAATTGCAGCATATTTATGCATTTTCCATATTTCTTGCCTTCTCATCTAGTCTTTCAGGTTATATTCTTTCTTTTGTTTTTTTTTTGGCACATTCAGTAGCTGCCTGGTTTTTATCTACTTCTGGTTTGAGTTCCATTCCTGCTTGATGCCAATATGCTTCTGCTAGATTAAGCAGAGAAGTCATCTTAGATTTATTCTTCTCATGTTTCAAAACTTTCACAATGTTTGGGTCTTGTGAGGTCAGCAGATATGTAAGGAGTCCCATGATTCCAGATCTATATATGTAGTCAATTTCAAGGAGGCCCATCCCTCCTTTGGAATGGGTTATATATAATCTTAGTGTACATTGATTTTTATAAATCATTTGGTGAGCATGAAGCATCCTTCTTGTTTTCCTATCCAATCTATCCAACATGTTTTGGGGACAGTCAACCACTCCAAAACTGTAAGTTAGGACAAGAAGAGCAAATAGGTTTATAGCTTGAATTTTGTTACTAGATGTCAACCCTGTTTTCAGGATTAATTTAAGTCTTCTAAAGTATTCCTTACTAAGTTTTATTCACATTTGTTCATGTTATTTTGTAGATCCTTCATTAATTCCCAAATATTTATACACCCCCTCTTGCTCAAGTTCTTTTATATCACATCCTTGTCCCAAACTGATGTTTTCCTGGTGCTACACTTTTCCTGTTTTAAAGGTTGCTTTTGCACATTTATCAAGACCAAATGACATTCTTATATCATCTGAAAAAGTTTTGACAACTTGCAGTTGTGCTTTCAGTTCCTCATCTGATGAGCTCTACAGTTTTAAATCATTGACAAAGAGAAGGTGAGAAATCATTACACTTTGTTGTTTTCTAGGAGCCAAATTATAGCCATGGCCTAAGCTATTAAGTAAACAGCTTAATGGGTTAAGGGCAAGGCAGAATAACAATGCTGACAGTCAGCATGGAATATACCCCTTTAAATTTTAATCCCTGGTATAATAATTTGTCCTTTATCATGGCTTAATTTCAAAGTGGTCTGCCACTGTTTTATGGTCAGTGTAATGTAGTCGATCAGTGTAGGGTGTATCTTAAACATTTTTAAGCACTGTTTTATACATGAATGTGGGATACTATCAAATGCTTTTTTGGAGTCAATCCATGCCATACTTAGATCCTTCCCCTTTTTATAGTCCTTTACCTTAACTTTATTTAACAACAAATGATCCTTTGTTCCATATGACTTTCTTTTATTGCCCTTTTGTTCTACTGCCATAATTGAGTTTTCTTCTACGTGACTAGAAACTCTGGCAGCATCAATTCCCGTGTATATTTTATACATCGTCGTAAAGCAAGTTATTAGTCTATAATTTTTAGGGTAGCTTGCAAGTTCACTCTTAAGTTGTAGCATTGTTTTTCTTGTTAGGCAGGTTGGTGTCTGTTTGGGGTGTGCATGTAAATAGTTCTTACTTATAGCTATATCTTCATGCAAAGATGTTAATACTTTTAACCAAAAGTTAGGTACTACATCTGGGCCTGGGGTTTTCCAATTAGAGGCTTTTCTTAACTTTGTTTCAATCTCTCTGGCTGTTATTTCATTCTATTTTATACCCTGTACCTCTAAACTTCTTATTCTTTCTTTTACTTCTTCTATCTATTTAACATCTTTGTTATGTTCCACAGGATCTTCATAGATGCTTCTCCAAAATGCATCTATTTCTTCTTTTTTTGGCAGTCTTTCAATTCCTTTTATCTTGTACCCTAGTTCTCTATAAATCCTTTTCGGGTCATCAACAAATTGCTTATTTTATACTTTTCCTTTATATTTATCTTAATACCTTCTATGTTTTTCTGCCTGTGTTGAAATTTTTAGTTTGTTATTTGTGATATTGCATGATAGATCCTGGTCTGTTCTAATACTGTGCATTACTTTTATCACATCTTTCTTAGTATTTTTGTTGATCTATTCCATTTCTGTAGTCTTCTAACAGTGATACTTCTTGTCTTAATTGTTTTATAGTTTTCTCTATTCGATATTTCCATGATGGTATTCAATTTCTCCCCTCTCTTTCCTTTACTACCCTGTGTTCTTGTGGTCGAACTTTATCAGTTATTAATTTAGCTGCACAGTAAGATATTCTGTTTACTTCTGTTATATTGCGTGGCTTTCTATGGACAGTCCTGATTACTGTGTTCATTTGTTTTATCAAACTTCTGACTTTTTGGGTTTTAATGACCTTCTGCAGTCTATTTCTTTCATTGGTCTTAATCTATTTATCTATGTCTATTAAATCAAGCAACTCTTCTCTCTGGTAAGTCCAAAGGTGTGAAATATAATCAGCTATACAATAGAAGGAGGAAACTAGTACAGAAAAGAGTAAAATCCCAAGAAGGGAAGACATCCCTGATCAGTATCAGCAAGAAACTACGATCCCTCATAAAAATCATCCAAGGCGAGCTTTGAAAGAAAAATTGCCAAGAACTCCAAAGATAACCACAAGGCATTTTTTAGCTATGTCAAGAATCTAAGTGGCAATGCTCAGATCTGCTCGGAGTTAATGCAGAATGGCACAAAATACACTGAACCGACCGATATCACTAACATTCTGGCAGACAGGTTCAGTGCAAACTTCACCCCCTATCACCCCCAAAAGGGCCCATAACCATACCAGAAGAATGTAGAGTCCCTGAAATCACAGACACTCAGGTTAAAACAGCCCTCTCCAAAGCCAAAAACACATCATCAATGGGACCGGACGGTGTCCCAGGCTGCATCCCACACAAGCTCAAAGACGAACTAACCCCTCACCTAAACACACTGACTGTTCAAACTCAGCCTCTCCACAGGCTACATACCCATAGAGTGGTGCACAGCAATGGTTATTCTGCTCCACAAAGTTGGAGCCACAGTAGACCCCGGGAACTATCGCCCTATAAGCCTGACTAGCTTGGTCTGGAAGGCTATGGAGCGCATCATCATGGATCTCATTAACAGAGACATTGGGAACCTCCAGACACTGGACCCTACCCAGTTTGGCTTTGTTAAGGGCAGATCATGCCTCCTAAACCTGGTGGACTTCTTTGAGACAGTTACCAAGGCTATAGACGAGGGAAAGGTGGTACACAGCCTACCTAGACCTCGCTAAGGCCTTCAACACCATTCCCCATTCTGGTATTATAGACAAGCTCACCAGCCTGAACATAAACCCCTATGTCACAAGATGGTTTGCCAACTGGCTCATGGACAGAACCCACATGGTGAGAGTTGTGGGAGCTAGGTCAGACTCTAAACCAGTTACAAGTGACATTCCCCAGGGCTCAGTCCTAGGACCCCCTCCTGTTCAGCATATACTTCTCAGAGGTATAGGCAAGCACAGGAGGACTATGGCTGACCAAGTTCACAGATGACTGCAAACTAGGGGCTATAATTGACTCTTCGGCTGACACAGACATCCTCCAAAAGGGTCTCACTGAGACGGATACCTGGTGTCAAAATCATGGCCTCAAGCTAAATACCAAAAAGTGCATAGTCATCCCCTTTGGAAAAAAACAAAGTACCCACAAACTACCACATAGGTGGTAGTCCTCTAAATACGGAAGACATAATAAGGGATCTGGGGACCCAAGTAGATAGTAATCTCACCTTTGATAATCACATTGCCAAAGTGATTAGAAAATCCTTCTATGTGGCCCACCTAATCACAAAAGGGTTCACATCCTGATCAAAAGATGTCATTGTGCCCCTCTACTCATCACTCATCAGACCCATCTTAGAGTACAATGCCCCATTTGGGATGTACCTTACAAGACACCTGCAACAGCTGGAAAGACCACAGAAGTACCTCAACAAGAGGATTAATGGCCTCAAACAGATGCCCTATGCAGCTCGACTGAAGAAACTCCAGTTGTACTCGGTTGCATACCGCATACTCAGAGGTGATCTCTGCCTGACATACAAGACCATGTCCAACCCAGAATTGATGAACATGCTCCACCTAAAGAAAACCATATCTCATTGAGCCACATGATCTAGGGATCTAAACCTCACCACAACAATAAATAGGACATGCTGATGGGATAGATTCTTGTCCCAGAGACTTCCCATGCTTTGGAACAAGATTCTAATGTACATTAGGCAGAGCTCCTCGCTAACACTCTTCAAAAGAAACCATGATGAGTGGATGGGAAACAGAAAGTGTACCCCGGGGATCACTTCAGTGGCTCTGCTGGACAGAAGCACAGGGAACTAATCTAAGTGGCCGGCGAAAGCCAACACATTCTGGCTAGGCTTATAAATGCCTTCGGGCAGATAGCCTAGTGCCCACCTATGAACCTATGTGCATACCAGGTACAGGGTTGTGTTTGTTCTGCAATATATAGAGTTTCATTCTCATTATAATATACAATTAGCAGCAATGGATATCTGTGGACAGGCTTTACTTTTACATTTATGAAATCAGCTAGGTAAAAATGATTCTGTAATGATTAATAATAATACTTACTTAATAATTAACTGCAATAAATAGGATCCTGGCAATTGAAAAAAAACTACATTTGTGTCATCTAGAGTCAGTTTGTAATTGTTTTGATTTTTCCTGGAGAGGGGGAAAGAGTGGCAGCAGATCTTTACCATTAGGAAAAATATAGGAGGAAGAATAGGAGACTTTAATTATATTAAGAAAGTATAAGTTTTTTTTTTTACTGGAGAAAAGCTGAAGCACAACCAGGAGTCTGCTAGGTGGTTTTTTTTTTTTTTTTTTTTTTTTGTAGTATTAGTGGTTTAAAGGGTTTTATATTTGTCTGAGAAGAAGAGGCATGGAATTCTACTTTTTGAAGATGAAGTTGGCTATATTTGTTTATGCTGGAAATTTAATTATAATAGCTTCTTTTCCTCAGATGTTCTATATCTGCATTTTTAGGATAGTGGAGAACCAGCCAACCCATTAGTACACAGTTTGAATAAGGGAAAATAATTTTTCTTTCATTTTATTATGTGGGACTATCTTTATTCAATTGATGTCAATAGGCTTTTTAGTATTTTAAGAAAATATAGACAAGTGTTTTATAATTATGTCAATTACCCAGAGAAACTTGAATAAAATAGAGAACACATACTGGTATTGCATTATCTATGGCTT
Source organism: Protopterus annectens (assembly GCF_019279795.1). Classification (NCBI taxonomy): domain Eukaryota; kingdom Metazoa; phylum Chordata; order Ceratodontiformes; family Protopteridae; genus Protopterus; species Protopterus annectens. The sequence continues at coordinate 787,631,277 of NC_056735.1, forward strand.
AAAAGTTACATTCATTGTCTTATAATTATAGCCACAATCTTGTATCTCTATGTATCAGTTTTTGAGCTTGACAAACAATTTTGCGAGTCTATTAAACTACCTGAACAAAATGTGTAATTTGTCCCTGCAAGAATCTGAGAAAAGTAAAGGAGACTTTGATGACTGATTTATTTTCACATCAGTATACTGTATTCTTTTTTCTTAATTTTTAACCAAAAGTAATCAATAACTTAGCTTTTGAAGGTGTACAGAAAATTATGGAGAAAGGTAAAATAAAATTAATACCAGCACATTTTAAAGATGTAACTTACTTTTTGGAACTAGTTCATTTCACAACTCAGGATGTTTGGAAAAGAAGATTCCCCGAAGATTTGTTATGATATTACTTGAGATCTGGAAAGAACCTGCTGTAGAAATCTGTTCACAATGAACTAGCTTAACAATGCAATACAATACATTATATATTTTTGTATTTTACTAAGCCTGTCTCTAGTTTGTTAAATAGATGGTATCCCTTAATCATTGAATAATGCTGGGGTAGATTTGCTGGTGAGAGTCTCCCAAAGTTACAAACCTGAGGACTAAAGAAGAATCATCAACAGAATTATGGGAATCTAAATAATGCTGCTACGACGCTGTACCTCATAATTCCCAAAGTATACCTCCTTAACCTTGTCAACACCTTTCCCTTAGTTGGGTTACTCCTGATAATCACATCTGTGGTCTGCATTTAGCTGGTTATGTCCCTGCTAGGAACAAGATACATTGCAGTCTGCTTGTAGACCTCACATCGGTCAAAGTGTATTGCTGCATAAGTTAACTTTGTCCACAGATAATGCTGTAATAAGCTACACCTTTCAGACTGTCTAATACATTTGCTACCTAAGTACAGTGCAGACTGCCTTGATATTACTGCACTGTTGTTGTATAACCATACCTGTGCAAATGTTATTCTGCAATTAATTTAAATTGGTGAGTGCTTTCATGGGAAGTATATACTTCTGTGCCATTAATGATAGTCCTTTCAAAAAGCGGTATTTTAAGATGATTATATTGCTCATGCTGTCTCTTTTACTGAAATACTTGCCTGAGTAAGTATTTCTTTTTCCTCCCTTTCTTTTTTTAATCTTTGCAGGTTGTTTTTGTTATAGAGATTGTCCTGACCTTGTTTTGTGCTCTCTTCTACAGCCATAAGATAGAAGCTCTCCTCTGCAGACTCTGTGTACTTTGCTGCTATTTTGTCCTGCTAGTTCATGATCTTTTGTCTTGATTCTATAAATAGTTTATGTGATTATGGCATATGCACAATTTACGTCTACACTGATAATTGTATACAGACAATATACTGTGTCTTGCTCTTCTCCCTGCTCCCATCACCTGTACTCTTTGTATTATTCTTAGCCTTAGTTTTTAGTAGTACTTAAGTATTTGTACCTGGTGACCACTGTGAGATTGTCAGAGTGAGGACATCACTTTGGTGACCCTGGAAAGTTTCATCTTGCAACCCCCCCCCCCATTAGTGCAATATTTATTAAGTAACTACTGTTTTATTTTAATTCATTTGCAGACCTCATTTTATACAGTTATTTGTCTTAAAGAGTGCAGCTCTGCCAGCCTCTGACTCATCTGCCCCTATGGAGACTGATTGGCTTCTCCTATCAATGCAACTGTGTGAATGGTCTGCACGATGATATCTCTGAATTTGTAGTGACTTAAACCTCACTTAATCAGTACAGCACCATACCCACTCAGACATTCAGTCCTCTTACAATTCAGTCTTAGACCTTGTTATTACCAAAAACCCTTCTCATATTTCACAATTCAGTGTTATTCCTCCTTCCATTACAAACCATTGATCAGTTTTCATTTACAAAACGTGCCACTCAAACATCCTCCCAAACTCATACCTTTCAGTCTCAAAACACAAACTAACATCAACAAGTTCAAATCCCATTTAAATTCCCTCAATTAGACTGATGAACTGTCAAAACCTCAACAGTACTGCAGAAACTATAACATAGACCTTCCAGCAATCCAAAACTCACACTCATATCCAAAATCTTGTCAAAGAAGCCATTCATGTAATAAAGCTGACAACCTTATTACAAAACAAAACTCCTTACTTACCAGACCTAAACTACTATATTCTAATTCAAGTCTACTTCCTAAGTGAGTTCAATAACCTTCCATCCCTACCCAATATGATCCCTTGACCTCTTCACTACGTATCTCCTTACTACATATATTTTACTTTTTTTTCCTTCATAGCATTAAAATCCAAAGACACTGAATATCTCCTGGAATAAATCCCATTGGATGGTCTATCTGGTTCTGTTAATCTAACCTCCTGGTTTATATGCTAATTTATAACTGTCTATTTTATACACTCACTACGGCAAGGAATTCCTTAATATTCCCCTCCTTCATTTATACAACTTCTGTATTACACAAACTATATTATACCACTCAACTGCGGGTCTGCATTCATTAAACCCTTGTAGAAAAAAAACAACCTGACTAAAACTTTCCTTTTCTGACCAAACTCTCTTACTTTTACTAGAAAGATAATCTATCCCAGCTCTCATGAATTAATCAGTCAATGCAATCTCCTCTCGTCTAAACAACATGGTTTCTCAGCAGGCTACAGTATGATTGATCTGTGGTCTCTGTCAGATGAAATACCCAAGAATTTAGAAAAGGATATGATAACTAGGGCAGTCTTTATCAACTTCACAAAAACATTTGACCTTGTTAACCACTCTGTCTTATTTTTCCACATGCTTGACTTCAATATTAGACCTGAAGATTGTCTCTTCTGCACAATAGGCCCCTTCTGCAACTGTAGCCCTCTAATAAAGGGAGTCCACCAAGGCCCAGTCTCAGCTTCTTTGTTATTTTCCATGCTGGTCAACAAACTTACTTGCAGCCTACCCAATCTACTTTTGCTAATCTTTGCTGATGACAGTGTGGTTTTTCACACATTCTTCCCTCTCTTCAACATGATCTTCAAAGAGACATCCTCCCACATATAGACTTAATAAACAATAAATAGCTTATGTTCAGCACATTAAAAACTGAAGCCATGCTGTTTGACACCAACCAAAAACTGTAAAATCATCACCCCCTTTCAAATTAACTCATTCACTCCAATAGAGTTCAAGTTTGCATTATTACTTTAAATGGGCGGAGCCTAAGCCTTTTGACAGAATCAACTTATGTCCTCACATTTCAAACAAATGTTCATATCTGTGGAACCATACGGGTTATGGAAGAAATATAAATGGCAAACTCTTCAAAACACACTATTTTTATAGTGGTAGTATTCTTTAGGTTCTAGGTCTTAAACCAAATTTTATGAATCACAGTAAACACAATATTTTGTAAACAAATTACAATACCTCTGTGACCACTCAAGATGCATGCATACTGTCAGCAGCATTTTGTTCATCTAGTTGAAAGCTTTCATATGAGGCTAATAAGTTCTGTGTTACTTGGTTGTTGAAATATTTAGAAAAATGTGAAAATTGTACCTATATAAATTAATATCATAAAAAACAACAGTTAATATCTATTTACCTGCACTAGACAAAGGACAAATATGAATGTAGTTTAGTTTGCTATTGTGTAAGTTTTAAAATAAAATCATTTAAAACCTGTACATACCATGGTTTTCTAATTATTGATGCAAATATGAACAAGCAATATTCAATGTCTAGAGACATCAGTAGTAGTTAACTATAGATGCAACTGGAGGCATCTCTCAGATGTAATGAGTTAAGGACTTTTACAATTTGCTTATTAACAATGTATCTCAGTTCAGAGTCCTAAGAATGTGTTTTGACCAATTCTTCAACTTTCACTACAACTTTAAAATAGCAGAGAGCAAAATTAACTGTCTCATACTTTAGGTCCGAAGAAAATCTTCTGTGTTCTGTGTTATACAGCAAGAACAGATATAATCAAAGGAGTTTTACTCACCTATCATGAATATGGCCTACCCTGACTGCCAAAACCTCCAAAAGAAATGCCACATCTGTCCAAATCATTTCCAGAAAAACTGACGGTCACATCACACTCTCCCTGAGATGCAAATTGCTGTCTAACGATTGAAAAGCAAAATGGCTACCAATCAAGCAGATGGCTGAACTCCTTCTAGGTTCCTGACTATTTAAGCTGTTGCAATTCAACTCCATATTTTCATTTGCTGCAAACCATACTGTGAGAACATCTTCCTACATTCTAAGAACCACATATCTGAACTTCACTGCATTAACTACAGCTTCACTATGCTTGCTCCAAATTGTGAAAATCACTGACGTTTAATTCATCTTTTTTGGATGCTTACAACCTCCAGTTTCCTAGAGTTGCTCCAAATTGTGAAAATCACTGACGTTTAATTCATCTTTTTTGGATGCTTACAACCTCCAGTTTCCTAGAGGCAGCATAATACATATCACCATAACATCACATTATCTCCTCGGTCTCACTTCTCAGGCATGGATACTCAGTCTTCTAAATATGTACATTTCTTTATAAGTTTGTGTCACTGAGTGTTGTAGTCAAGGTACATGTTTGTGACATCTATTATATTTTTGTGCCACTGAGTGTTGTAGTCAGGGTCCATGTCTGTAACATGTGACATCTATTATATTTTTGTGTCACTGAGTATTGCAGTCAAGGTCCATGTTTATAATATCCACTGATGTTTATCTGTGTTTGAAAAAGAGAAATATTCTATATGTACATGGAACAATAATATATTTTTTGCATGCTCTAAGTACAAAGTTGAGACTGAAATTGCTCATGGCTGCTCAGTGCTGTACTCTGGTTAACAAAGTTCAAAGTTAAACACACAAATAAATAAGACAGCAAGTAAATAAATAAGTAATGTATTTTGAATGTTCAAAAATCATATTTGTATCACATTTGCATTAGCTGCTTTACTTACAAAAGGTTTGATTCTGAATTTTTAGAAAAGGCCTTTTATTTCTGAATATCAGATTCAGTTACGAATATTTTTTTTATTTAATCTATTTGTTAAATGAATAATTACAGGTGACAAAGTGTTCCTTTTAAGGCATGACCCAGAAGCACTATCTGAGTAAGCAGATTGCTTGGAGTCAGACATACTCAGTTGCTCTACACTTGATTAGAGGAAGCAGCTAATAACAATTCATATCCTGATTGCAGCTCAGTGCTCTACCCTGGTTAACAAAGTTAAACACACAAGTAAATAAAGATGCAAGGAAGTAAATAAGTCCTGTCTTTTCTTTATATTTTCAAATATTCAGAAATCATATTTCCTCTACATTTGCATTAGCTGCTTTGATTACAAAAGATCTGATTCTGAATTTTTAGAAATGGCTTGTTATTTCTGAATTTCCCATTCACTTAGTGTCCCATTTTAGGAGTGACCCCAGGTGAACTGTTTGGATAAGCAGATAGCTCAGTCACACAATAGGCAAATGGAGGTGGATGTGATGAATCACTGTACAATTGACTAGAAGTAGCTCATAACAATTAAAACCTTAATCTTCTGTGCAATGTGCAAGCAATAACTGTGCAGATGCACTTTAAATGTTGCTTATTAAGAGTGTATTAAGGTTGACCTAACAAACACAATGATTTTAGATGTAAAAATGGGGGGGGGGGGGTTACATTTGTGAAGCATCAGACTTGTACTGATATTCACTGCATATTGATGATCAAGTATGGTTCACTTTGTTCTGTGGGTTTAATTTCTCCATGTTTTTTGGGTTTCTAATACCATAATGGGAATGGACATCATTGCTAAGTAAATATATGATTAACGTTCATGAAATTAGTATTGTTTTAGTCTTTAATGTTAACCAAAAGTGCTCTTTGCAGCAGCTACAGTGTGCCTGGAATTGACTTCTTCTGCAATTAATATTGAGTTACATGGATCAGTAGCATATCTAAATACAACTGTATTTTTTATGAGACCCATTGCTCTTCATTCTATTGAATCTGTCTGGGTATCCTTCTTCCACATTGCCCTTGTGGCTGCCTGCAAATCTTAGTATTTTATGACTTTGTGTCTTCCCATATGTAAGACACTATAATTATTCAGTGTAGCAATTTCAATGATCAATGCCACTTTTGTATTCTTTTTATGGACTACTGTATCAGGTTTTCTGACATCTATTTTTTGAACTGCTGATAATGGGTGATCCCATGTGATATAAACTTCATCATTTTCTGTAATGCTTTGTCGTTCATGTTTCCAGTACTTCTCAGCTACTACAATATTTTAATGTTTGCATAATCCCCAGTGTAACAGTCTTGCTACATTATTATGCCTTTCAGTATGTAGGCCCTCTTCCGTTAGTGTATCACATCCAGCAACAAGATATGCAACCGTTTCCAATTCTGGTTTATAAAACCTGCATTTTATCTGTTTTCCAACATCTTCAATGGACTTTGTAAACCAACATCTATCTATGTAGTCCACTATTCTGGGTTGTCAATATTAACCTTTTGTCTTTTGGTTTAAATTCACCTCTCCTTAACTACTCATGTATCAGATCCTGATTGACATGAGGTTAGTCTAGGAGTTTTCTGTATTTGCAACTATATTTATGCCTTTTTCCCTATTTCTTGCTTTCTCATCTGATCCTTTAGTAAATATTCTTTCTTTTATACTGTGGTACATTCAGTTGCTGCCTGATTTTGTCTACTTCTGGTTTCATTTCCATTCTTGCTTGACACCTGAATGCTAAAATAAGTAATCATAGACTTGTTCTCCTCATGTTTTAAAAATTTCATTATGTTTGGATCTTGTGAGGTCAGCAGATATGTATGCAGTCCTATGATTGCAGATCTATACATGCAATCAATTTTTCCTATCAAACTGATCCAATACTTTTTGGGGCTAGCCAATCACCCATAAACTGTAAGCCACAAAAGGAAGAACAAATTGGTTTAAACGTTGGGCTTTATTCCCAGATGTCAGGGCTGTTTTCAGTATAGGGCTATTTGTAGTATTACTTTTAGTCTTCTAAAATACTCCTTACCAAGTTTTGTTAGTACTTGTTCATGTTGTTCATGATGGTGATCCTTCACCAAATCCCAAATATTTATACACTCCCTCCTCCACAAGTTCCTTTATATCACATTCCTGTCCCAGACTGATATTTTCTTGAGACTGCAACTTTCCTCCTTTAAGGATTGTTTTTTCACATTTATCAAGACCAAATTATATTCTATCATCTGTGAAAGTTTTGACCACTTTCAGTTGTGCTTTCAGTTCCTCATCTGATGAACTATACAGTTTTAAATCATCCACAAAAAGAAGATCAGAAGTCTTTATACTTTTTTGTTTTCTGGGAGCTAACTTGTAACCATGACCTAATCTGTAAAGTAGACAGCATAATGGGTTAAGGGCAAGACAAAAGAGTAGCAGTGACACAGAGTCACCCTAGAATATCCCCCTTTGAATTTTTATCCCTGGAATAATAATTTGTCCTTTGTCATGGCTTAGCTGCAGAGTGGTTTGCCACTGCTTCATGGTCACTGTAATGCAATTGATGAATGTAGGATGTATCTTATACATCTGTAAGCACTCCTTTATCCATGAATATGGTCCATTATGACAATGACTATAAACTCTATTAGCATCAATTGTTTGGGATAAGCATATAAATAGTTCTTGCTCGTGGATAAATCTTCATGTAAAGATGATAATACTTTTAGCCAGGAGTTACATACTACATCTGGGTCTTGGATTTTATTTTTAATTAGGAACTTTTCTTAATTTGTTTTAATTTTTCTGGCTGTTACTTCATCCCATTTTATATCTTGTACATGTGAACTTCTTACTGTTTCTTTTACTTCTTCTGTCCATTCAGCATCTTTGTTATGTTCCACAGGGTCTTTATAGATATTTCTCCAAAATGTGTCTATTTCTTCTTTTTTTGGTGGCATTTCTATTCCTTTTGCTTTGTTTCCAAATTCTCTATCAAACTGTTTTGGGACATCAATAAATTTCTTGCTTTGTACTTTTCCTTTATATTTACCTAACAGTTTTGTGTTTTTTTTGTAGACTAGTACTTCCTTCTGCAACAGGGGGCCATCCTCCCCCGACCCTGGTGTAATCCCATTTTAGAAATGTTCCCATGTCATGAAGTTTCTACACTTTCATTTTTTTCCATTCCTGTTTCCAGCGCACTTTCTAGGATTGGGCACATTTTTTTCCCCTGGGACTTGAACACCTAGCTGTCTTTTTATTTTTTAAGCTACTTCTGTCCATTGTATATGCTATATAAAGTACAGTCTATATATCAATGTCATCTTGGTGAGATTTTGTAAAAACAGGATCCGCCTCATGAAGGCATGCACCAAGACTTGAAGATGAATTCAGTTCCAGCATTACTACTCTCCTTTGCTTGCTGATTTTGTCATCTCTCCATTTGGTCTCCTTGTAAGATGTGCATTATGTTACAATGATGAACAATAGCAATTTTACTGCCTTCTTATGAATGTTTTCTACATTGCTCAAAGGAAAGAAAAAAATGCATAGTCCAAAACACTTGCAGTACCTATAATGTTCTGAAAGTGACTTCAAGCACTTACACTTTAGGCATTGCAATGAAGCCATATTTTTTAATTTACATTTATACATTTGTTTACAGGGTCTGAACACTGATCTCAGTTGACCATTTTTAGGTGTGCATGAGATTTACAATTTGTTTACTTGTGTTTAGATAAAACTGAGAATTAAACACATGGTGGGCACTGGGACTGGTTTTAAACTGAAGTGCTTCACAAATCCCATAAATATGCATACATTTTTCCAGGAAGCTTTACTGAACTTTTGGTATATTAGAAATATACCCCATTTAAGTGTTCTATAATTTGTGGTTTTCTGTATGAATATTAAGTTATCCATGTACAATTATACTTTGGGCCCTTTTATACCTTGCAACATCATTTCTGCTTTGTTATGCATCTGATGATCCAGTTTCCACTCTCATATTTTGTCCAGTCAGCTCTCTGTAAAGATTCTCCTCAAATCCTTCCATTTTGCTTACTACCCCCATCCCCTCCACCATTCTTACCACAAGCAATATCTGTAAAACATGCAGAAAGCGGTGATCTTACTTCGGTTACACTTCAAAACATCTAAAAGTCATAACATCTAAATTTATTTATTTACATTTATTTATTTACATTTGTTGACCGGGCTAGTCTAGCTGGATACATATCCCTTTTCAGTAGAGGCCTGAGGAGAAAAGCTCCAACACGAGTGAATTAATACATTCAAAGTATTCTAAAAATGACTAGTTTCACATTACATAATAAGACATGATAAGAAAAAATTAATAAATTGTGAACAATGTAAGGTTTCATTAGAGTAGAAGTAAGAAATAAACAACTCTTAATGCTTTAGTAGGGTTCATGTGAAGTCAATCAAAATCTAAAGCATTAGAACATTAGCAAAACTTTTCAGTAGTGTTGTTCATAAGATATGGGGGGTAATTGTTAAGGAAGCAGGAGAAAAAGAAACAGGGGAAGGAGAGAAGAAAAGTAGATTCAATCAGGCTTTGAGCAGGGGAAAAGACAATGTATTTTAAAGTGGTCTCTAAGGTGTTTTTTAAAGATTAGAGAGGATGAGAGTGAGGTAAGTGTATTAGGAAGTTTGTTCCAGATTCTACCCACAACATTGGAGAAGAGGGAATCGCCTGCTTTGTTATTAGAAGGGTTGCTGGCAATAAGTAGCTTAATAGCTGAGCGTAGTGTTGAAAGGTTTTGTAAGGGGAGATCAGATTAGTGAATATGGGAGTATTAGTAGGATGATGCAGGATTTTTTGTGCAATCACAAGTTGATTGTATTGTAGTTGATTTTGTAGTTCTAACCATTTGAGTTGTTTAAGGTTGAGGCAGTGATGGGTTCTGTACGGAGAGCCAGTGGCAAATCTGGTTATGTTATTGTAGCTAGTTTCAAGTTTGGTGAGATTATGCTTTGATAGATTGGAAGAAATGGCAGATGCATAGAATAGGGTGGAAGTAAGATGAGTCGGGGCAATGGATTTCTTAGCTAGTGGTGTAAGGAAGGGTTTTATTCTATACAAGGAGCCTAATTTTTTATTAACAGTTTTTATAATATTATTAACATGGGCATTGAAGCTGAGGTTATGGTCAATAGTTATACCAAGTAGTTGAGCAGTAGAATCAGGGGAAATGCAGGTTCCATTGTCAGAGGTAATAGTGAAGTGGAACTGAGGAGATTTTATGGTGGGAGTAAAGAGTAGTAGCTTAGTTTTCTTGGGGTTAAGAAGAAGGCAGCATTGGGTGAACCATTTTTCAACTGTGTTAAATACATTTTGTGTAAGGGTGTGGAGAGAGGAAGAAGACTTGGCAGTACAGATAAGAGTAGAGTCATCAGCGTATTGTATACAGGTGGATTGTGGAAAAACAGTATGGAGATCATTAATAAAGATGGAGAAAAAAAGAGAGGCTAGGATAGAACCTTGAGGAACTCCAGTGCTCACTGGGAGGTGTGTGGATAGATTATTGTCCCAGAGTACTGCTTGTTGTCTATTTTCCAGATAAGATTTGAACCAAAGGATTGCTTGTGGGTCAAGAGATTGGGCTTTTAGCACATTAATAAGTAGGTTGTGATTGACGATATCAAAGGCTTTGGAAAGGTCAATAAATAGAGTAGCTGAGAGACAGTTATTGTTACGATTCCTATTTATGCAATCAGTAAAAGTTAACAGGGCAGAAGTAGTTCTATGGAAGGGCCTAAATCCATGTTGGCAGTTAGCAAGCAAGTTGTTTTGGAGAAGGTGCTGGAGTAGCTGATGGTGAATACATTTTTCCATCATTTTGGCTAGTGGAGAGAGTAGAGCAATAGGACGGTAGTTGGAGATTTCAGTAGATTTACCTCTTTTGTGCAAAGGGATTATATGAGAGAATTTCCATATAGAGGGGTTGTAGGCTTCAGAGGTGGATCTGTTTATCAGGATAGAAACAGGGTATGTTATGGCTTTGGCTGCAATTTGAAGGTATTCTGCTGGGAGGCAATCAGCCGAAGGAGTGCAGGGTTTGAGTTTTTGAAGGAGTTTGCAGATAAAGGAGGCTGGTACATGTTGCAAATGAAGGGAGGGAAAGGGATGGTTAGTGTGTTGTGTAGGAGTGGGGGTCATGGGAACTAGAGTTTGAGTTAAAGTTTGAATAGCTTCAATGAAGTAATTGTTAAAGGCATTAGCTATTTGCAGAGGATTACTACTGGGAATAGAGCAGGGGGGAGGAGTTGTGGCATGTCCTGGTTTGAGAAGTTTATTAATGCCAGACCAGAATTTTTTAGGATTATTAGAGTGTGAATGTTGCAGGTGGGAGTAGTAGTTTTTGTTATCTGAGTTTATATCCTTTTTGACAGCATTTCTTAGTTGTTTAAAGTATAGATGATCTACAGAGCTTTTAGAGGTTCTCCATCTAGCCCATATTTTGTTTCGTAGAAACATTTTTTCTTTGGTTTGTTTTGTGAGCCAGGGGGCTGTTTTTGTCCTGATTCTGGAGGAGCGGAAAGGAGCATGGTTATTTAGAATTTGAAGGAAAGTAGAATTAAAGTAAGAGATTGCTTCATCTAGATTAAGTAGTTTCGGAGATGACCAGTTACATGCTTTTAGTTCATTAATAAAGTTCTCAGCTTGGAATTGTTTTTTAGAATGATAGGTGACAAAATTGTTCTTTTTTGGGCTATATTTCTTTTGTTTAGTGATAAAGGTTAAAATGTGATCGCTAATGTCGTCAGGGAGAGATCCTACCTTATAGGTATCTGGGTGACTATTTATAAGGATCCAGTCAAGAGTAGTTTCTTTGTTACTTGGTTTGTGGATCCTACTGGGGAAGTTTATTATTTGATTGAAACCAAATAGATTAATATGGGTGTTAGGGGTGGGGGAATTACATAAGGTCCAGTCTATATTAAAATCGCCTAATACAATTGTTTCCTGTGGTAAATGGGTAGAAAGGCTATTGAGAGTGTTTTCTAGGGTGCTAATATTGTTTCCTGGAGGGATGTAAGAGCAGATTATATAGATTGCTTTATTGCTATTCATTTGGAGTTTGATAGTAAGGGTCTCAGCATTGGTATTTGAGGGTAGTGATACATCATAGAGTGAAACCAGAAGATCAGATGTGAACAAGATAGCTACACCGCCACCTTTTTTTGATGTACGGTCACATCTTAGGATATTATATCCAGGAGGGGTTATTTCTAGGTCATGAGTAGAAGGTTTTGGCCAAGTTTCTGTAAGGCAAAGGATATCAAATGGATAAACCTGAAGGAGAGCATGCAGTTGACTAATTTTGTTGTTAATGCTACAGATATTAAGATGTGCTATACTGAGGGAGTTCTGGGTTATTAAAGAAGAGGTAGCATTATTAAATGATGGATTCTGTAGATTGGTATTTGGTGGGGATGGGCCAGGATTGGGATGAATATCTCCACCTGTTGGAATGTTTATGGTTTGAATGGATGAAATCTTTAAGTATTTATAGTACTTGGGTGGGGTTAGCTTATTGGGGAGGTAAGAAACATGGGTGTTTGTATGGAACTTGGGAAGCAAATAGGCTGAAGTAGAGGTGATGTTGCTATGAAAAAAGCTGTGGGGATGTGTGATGGGGAGTGTTTGTAGATAGGTCACATTGTGCTTTAGAGTGTAGTGTTCATATGCAGTGAGTGAGTAGGTTAAGGATAGAAGTAAAAATAAGAAAGAGGAGACAAGAAAGTTTTTCAGGGAAGATTTGGGAGAATGGGTCATTAGGGCAGTGGAATAGAAAGGTTATATACAGACGATATGAAGCTTAAAGTGTAGATAAAGGGTAGGGAGAGATAAATGTAATGGTGTAGAAAGATAGTCAGAAGAAGGGAGAAGGGAGTAGGAGATAAACTAAATAGCTGTAAAAGAAGTGATTATAGTTACTGATTATGTGTAGAGGTGAGAAAGGAGTAAGCTAAGGAGAGAAGTCAGGAGGAGTGGTGTTAGATAAAGAGGTGGAGTAGAGAAGAGGAGATAGGGGAGGAGTTGAGAATTATATGTTGAGACTGATTGGATAGGTAGTAACGTGGGTGTGACTTGTTAGGTATAAGTGTAACAGCACTGGGGGTGGGTGGGAATTGGAGGTAGGGAGGGGAGTGGAGTGAGCCCGAAGGGCGAACGGAGTGGGCTAGAGCAAGTAGTGAAGGAGACAATCAGTGAGCAGAGCAGCCCAGTTAGGGAAGGTAAGCAGGTGAGTAGCCTCAGGTGGAGCAGGTAAAGTTCAAGACAGAAGTATGGAAGGGGAAGATATGTTGTTTACTAGTTAGAGGGTAGAAGGTGGTATGAGAATAGAAATTCAAACCATCGAGACCACAACATCTAAAACCCAAAACATCTAAAACTAATGACATCGAATTTCATAACATTGAAAATGTATAATATAGAATAGTGTATCTTGAAACATGAAAATGTCATAGTTTAATCTGTTATTCTTGTGGTATCAGTATGACATATTGTAGTTTCTATTTATGTAGTTTTTATATAGTGTAGGAATTTATACTATTTATATAGTGTTTATTGTGCCACTCTGTATGTGTTTTTTAGGCAATACAGGTAAGTGATATAAACGTTATGTGTACATGGTGATCGTGATATAGTGGGGTTAGGAAATTAACTTTTTCTCACTGTAGTGTTATCTCATAGTTGGTATATTTATTTTACAGGGGGGTGTGGGGGGCTTGCGCCCCTGCAGAAACATAATAAAAAGTGTGCTTGTTAGTTTGGTGTTGTTATAGGTGGAGGGGATATTATTTCATATGATTTGTAGTGTTCGATGTTGTGATGCAAAGTTTCAATGTTATGAGATTCAATGTTATCGGTTTTAGATGTTCTGGGTTTTAAATGTTGTGGTCTCGATGTTTTGAATTTAGATGTTATGAGTTTTAGATGTTTTGAAGTGTAAACATTACTTCATGTCTCTACTACCCAATAGTCCAGTTATCATATGACAAGGGCAAAAAACTATATCCAATGCACCCTAAGTAGGTCCACAATTTCACCAGCAGCTGTGATCAGTATGGACGGGTCTATATTAAATCAGCGAATGCTTAAAAAAGTGAATGCTGATTTATCGACCCCATGTAAGCAAAAGCTTACAATCCTGAACACTTAGAATCACTGTTCCAAAAAAGAAAAAAAAGAAAACTTTAAAACATTACATAAAGTGGGGGGCTTCAACCCCCACACCCCCCGATGTGGGGGGCTGTGCCTCCACACACCCCTACTTAAATACACCAACTCTGAAACCACACTACAGTGAAGAAAATGGCAAAATAATGAAGGTGGCCAAGCAATTTCTTTCACAGGGAAAGAATTCGCTTATATGCTGTTTCAGTATTTTGCCGTTTTGTGCTTTCAAGTTAGATCAAGACGCATTTGAAAGAATGCGTCTTTGATCATATAATAGGGAACCATATGGACATAGGACTTCAAGTACACTAGCCCACCATACCTCTTAACCTCTTAGGGCAAGAAATCTGGACGAAACCTAAAGTAATGGTGGGACAAAGGCCCCAAAATAGGGACAGATTTTAAATATTGCTGCTATAAACTTAGAAGGTTGCTAGAATAACGGGAGTCATGTTATTATGCTGAAGGCTATGAAGTTTGAAACTCAAATGTATATCGTTATTTAATGACTTCAATGTACAGTGATTTGCTAGAAAACCACACATTTTTGTGGAACAAAAATATGAGTAAAAATATAGACATTCGACGAAAATCTGGACAGTTGAGTGGTATGTAGCCTGCTGCAAGTAGTTTGGGTCAAGCAGGAAAATAACAATTAACAAATTCATTTCTAGCTATCCTCATAGATTCCTTCTCCAGAAGGGGGTACAAAGCAACCTTCATGACATGAAGTTGGAGAGATGGCGAGATGTGCAGGAAGTTCAACATGATTGGAATGGGAAGAAAACTACTGACTGAATGACGAGAAAAGTAAATGAACAGTGAAGTAACAAGGAGGCAAAGATTCAATCCAGACATAAAAGGAAAAGGTAAAGAGAGAGAGACTATACAGGTAAGGAAACTGACACTGTCATTTTGTTCACAGGTTCATAGGTGTGCACTAGGCTAACGGATGATCTAACAGAACATTCTTATAACAAATACATGAAAAGACTATTGGGCTTGATGAAAGTAAGTATATTTTTGATTTATTCATTAACATTTACATTTAAATTGACAATTTATTTGAATAGTCATAGTATATACACAGTCACATAACTATTGTCTTCCTGAATATATGTTTAATCTGAAAGCTCTTCATTTTAATTCTTGTAGTTTTAAATGATTGCAAAGATAAAAAATGAAATTGTTTTCAGGTGCAAGAAGAAATAGTCTATACATCAGTTCTTTTGTGAAGATATCCTTTTCCTGTTGCTGTTATATTACCAAATAACTAGTAGAGAAGTTGAAAAATTCATTATGCTGAACTGGCATTTTTGTTCATTCTTTTGCCTGCTCTATCTAGGTTAAGAAAAT
This sequence comes from Protopterus annectens, assembly GCF_019279795.1. Classification (NCBI taxonomy): domain Eukaryota; kingdom Metazoa; phylum Chordata; order Ceratodontiformes; family Protopteridae; genus Protopterus; species Protopterus annectens. The sequence goes on from NC_056735.1 coordinate 787,646,828, forward strand.
AAATATTTGGTTTTCTAATAATATTGTTAGAAAATATATTTTAGCATGTGAACAAGTTATTTCACAGAACTGCTCAGTAGTGCATTACTTTAAGAGAACCACCAAACAACAGAAGTAAAATATTTTTTCTGTATGGTGTCAACTTTCTTCTCCCTCTGAGACATTTTGTTAACAACTGTACATATGCAATCCTTACTCTGTACTGATTATTTTGCAGCTGTATTTCATATAAGCAAACACTAAACTTGCTGAAGTCATCTGACTTATTTTTAAAAACTGATACTAACTTCATTACAGATGCTCTTCACTGTAACCAACTAACAAGGTAGGATTTTTACTGAATGTATAGAGCTCATAACAGTGTAGGTAGTTTCTGGTGAGAGCACTTAGTATGTTTGCCTGACGATGGTTCTCCAGTTCATTTCTTGGCTAGAATGTTTTCTGGGAAAAGTCTGTATGCACTCTCTGTGTCTGTGTGTTCTTTGACTGGGGATTCTTTTTCCTCCTACACATGGGAAGTCATCCTGAGAGCTGAATTGGTTACCATCCCGAAATTGCCTGTAGGTGTGTGTGTGTGTGTGTGTGTGTGTGTGTGTGTGTGTGTGTGTGTGTGTGTGTGTGTGTGTGTGTGCATACATGACACTTTACAGAAAAATAAATGTTACTTCACGCAAGGATTTGAAACGTGGCATGGTGTGATTCAAGGTTGAGATATAACTAATTAGTGTTTAGGCAGTACCTTTGTTTATCTTTGCATCCACAATTCATTAGAAGCTCAAACAAACTTTTACATTTAGCAAACTGTTATATAGTTTTAAGGAAGTAACTGACAATAGTGTGAACTTGATAAAAAAATAAAACAGTGTGGTAGCAGTAAAGTTCCTGGAGTAAAAAACTTTGTAAACACAAAGTAAACCAAATGAACTGTAAAGCCAGGACCAAGTAAGGCTTCAGGTAAAAACAAAACTATTTAATAAAGGTTAGTGCTTTCATGCCTTTACAGGCACTTCATCAGACAAATAACAGTCACAATTTTTAATTTATAGCAGTTGCAATCAATTAAAACAGTTAATTAATGACATGACTTCCTTTCCTTCAAAATAGGTTTTAAAGGCACATAGCCACACACCTGGAGGTCTATGTGCCTGCAGTAACATAATCCATCTAGTTTCACATTTCTCAATACTGTTGTTGACATCTCCTCCCCTTTTGTTAATAACAATATTTTGTAATACTAAAAACTTGAATGTCCCCTGAATGCTTGGACATGTCTATATAGAGGACTAGTAATATATTTGTTTCTAATGTAGCCAACATGTTCTAATATCCTTTCTTTTAAACTCCTACTAATCTTACCTACATAAAAACTTTTCCCAGTTAGGGGTCGCCACAGGGGAACAACTGTCCGCTCATGATTGGCAGTGGAGTTTTTACAGTGTTGAGTTGCCAGCCCGGCACCCAACCTTCCACAGAAGGCACACACACACACACAAACATGCACTCACACCTAGGGCCAGTTTGGAGTGTCCAATCCACCTGCAGCTTGTCTTTGGGATGTGGAAGGAAACCAGAGCACTCGGAGGAAACCCACATGACCACAGGGAGGACATGCAGACTCCGCACAGAAGGAACCCCAGCTGAGGATCGAACTGGAGAACCTCTTGCTGTGAGGTGACAATGTTAACCACTGTACCACCATGGCTACCCTCTTACCTACATAGAAACTACCACATAAAATACAAAATTCAAGATAAACTAGAAGCTTGCAACAACAATCTGAATAAAACCTAGGTGTAAATACATAATCTAAACTGGGATGCTTAAACGTCTTTGTATCTGAAATAAAAGAACATGCCGTACACTTCCCACAGGCAAAGGTGCCTTGTTTAGAGAACTGTGGCCCCTTTGCTCTAGTCTTGTCATAGCATACTTGTTGCTTAAGTTATATAGCATTTTTAAAACAAAAATGTGGAGTATCACCTACTAGTTCAGATGTGGTACCATCCCATAGCAGGAAAATGTCATCCACAAAATGTCTAAAAACTCTAAATGTTTGATAAAACCATGAGATATGTGGACAAATCCTTCTTCCCATTGTGCCATCACCAGGTTGGCATAGCTATTGGCACATGTTGTGCCCATAGCTATGCCTATCTTTTGCAGATATACTTGTTCATTAAACATAAATGTGTTATTTTCTAAAATAAGATCTAAAAGGGCACATATCAAGAAAATCATATTGTTATAAGAGCTGAGCTTATGCAAATATATTCTAATCCCTTCCACACCCTCTAAATTGGGTATTACTGTAAATAATGTATTAACATCCAATGTGACTAATAAACAATTTGATACATCATAGGTGGAATTATATTCATATAAATATGTAAGGAAATGTTGAGTATCCCTTAATATAGTGCTGACTTTATTAACCACTGGTCTTAAATGATGTTCAGCAAAAATAGAAAGTGGCTCCATGAGTCAGCCACTGCCTGAAATTCTAGGTCACAAAGGCAGATTTATGGCATTTTTATGCATTTTTGGTACGCTATATATCATTGGTATTAATGGATGTTCAACAGAAAAATATTCATACATTTCTTCATCTGTTATTCTGTTCCTTAACAAATCACATAACTCAACACTGACAAACCGTGTTATCCTATCCATTGAGCCTGTTTTCATTTTGACATAAACAGTTACATCAGATAACATACAAAGCATGTTCTCATTATATCCATTCTTGTCAAAAATGACAATCCCTCCACCTTTATCAGCCTGACGTAGTTGTATATCTGGATTGTCTTTCAATGAATTTAAAGCCATTTGTTGTGCAGCAGTCAAGTTAACAAATTTATTCCTTGTGTTGCATTGCCTAATGGGTTGACATTGTAGTTGGATGTTGGTGGCATCTTCTTTCTGGATCCTAATCTTTCACCCTCTGTGTATCAGGAAGTACACCCTAAGTCCTGGGATGTCTACGATCTTACGTCAGACAGTGGCTTCACATAGTTGCAGCTGGGAGGAGCTATGGTGGTCTCTTTTGAAATAGAGGAAGTCCTTCCTTTAACGCTAGTTGTAATATTAACTGTGTTTGCTACAGTAGGGTTAGAATCATGCAGCCATGTCCTTTACCGGAATCATTGTAGTCACGATTCAATTTCTTACTTTTCAAGGATCTCAATTTATTCTCATAGACACATTTGTAAACATTTCTTCTAGTTTAGTCCTATATATATCGGCACCTGATCTGGAATCAAATTCCTTCAGTAGATTGTCTATTTCATTAGATATATTTTACTGCAGGTACATAGACCTCCAGGTTTGAATGGCTATGTGCCTTTGAAACCTGTTTTGAAGGAAAGGAAGTTATGTTGTTAATTAAGTGTTTTAATTGATTGCAACTGATATAAATTTAAAATTGTAACTGTTGTCCTTTGTCTGATGAAGTACCTGTAAAGGCATGAAAGCGCTAACCTTTATTAAATAGTTTTGTTTTTTACCTGAAGCCTTACTCGGTCCTGGTAACAGTTCATTTGGTTTACTTTGTGTTTACAAAGTTTTTTTACTGCAGGAAATTTACTGCTACCACACTGTTTTATTTTTTTATCATTATTCATCTTTGCATGTGGTAGCAGAGATGGCCGAAGGGCTAGATTTGGAATTGGATCATGTGTATGAAACTACCAGAAAGCAGGACCTGACGAGCAGGTTACATTAGCTTATGTGATTTAATGACAACCCACTTTTCTATTTGAATTTGGGTGGGTTAGAACCAGTTAACAAGATGGACATACCAGAGAAGGAATTTTTTATCAGTAGATTGAGAGACATTGAGAACAAACTGTATAACCTGAAGCTTTACCAATGGCAATGCCTACATCTCAAAGCCTGTTTACATTTTAAAGTAATTCCCAGAGACTTACATGTCCTGAAAATGCCAACACATGGATCTAGCTTTCCAGAGTTACTTCGGAAATGGCAGGAACTGAATATGGAATTAAGTTTTAATTACATGTGGCTATTGATAACCTTCTTTAAACCAGAGGAAGATAATCAATCTAATGAAATAGACAATCTACTGAAGGAATTTGATTCCAGATCATGTGCCAATATATAAAGACTAAACTAGAAGAAATTTATACAAACGTGTCTATATATGAGAATAAATTGAGATCCTTGAAAAGTAAGAAATTGAATCGTGACTACAATGATTTAGTTAAAGGACATATATTTGTTTGGCTGCGTGATTCTAACCCTGTTACTAGAAATAATACAATTAAACCTGTTTTCTACGGAACTATTCACAGGAGGAAAACAAACAACACATGTAATAGATATGTTAAATCAACTATAACCTTTACTAGTGATGTAGGTATGATAAGTTACGTCATTAAAAAAAATTGGCCAGTCCTTGTTTCAGATGATAAAATAAATGAGGTAGTAGGTGATACTCCACATTTTTGTTTTAAAAATGCTATGTAACTTAAGCAACAAGTATGCTATGACAAGACTAGAGCAAAGGGGCCACAGTTCTCTAAACAAGGCACCTTCGCCTGTAGGAAGTGTACAGCATGTTCTTTTATTTCAGATACAAAGACGTTTAAGCATCCCAGTTTAGATTATGTATTTACACCTAGGTTTTATTCAGATTGTTGTAGCAAGCATCTAGTTTATCTTGCATTTTGTATTTTATGTGGTAGTTTCTACAAATGTAAGACTAGTAGGAGTTTAAAAGAAAGGATATTAGAACATGTTGGCTACATTAGAAACAAAGATATTACTAGTCCTCTATATAGACATGTCCAAGCATTCAGGGGACATTCATTCAAGTTTTTAGTATTACAAAATATTGTTATTAACAAAAGGGGGGAGGAGATGTCAACAACAGTATTGAGAAATGTGAAACTAGATCTATTATGTTACTGCAGGCACACAGACCTCCAGGTTTGAATGGCTATGTGCCTTTAAAACTGTTTTTGAAGGAAAGGAAGTTAATTCATTAATTAACTGTTTTAATTGATTGCAACTGCTATAAATTTAACATTGTACTGTTGTTATTTGTCTGATGAAGTACCTGTAAAGGCATGAAAGCGCTAACCTTTATTAAATAATTTTGTTTTTACCTGAAGCCTTACTTGGTCCTGGTTTTACAGTTCGTTTGGTTTAAATAGTTTGAACTCACCTGCTTGGAATGAAATTCAAATCTTTATTCAAAACCTTTTCTCTTCCAATAACAAAATGCTGTACAAACGGATTGATAGTTTTTTCTACATCAAAGTAGTCTATTAGCTGTAGATCATAGGTCTGTTAGGAAAAACGAATATATCATTACTTATAGACACGCTGTAAGAACAATCAGAAAGTTATAACTAGGGTATAAGGACTATTTGTTTGCTAATTAAAATAGGAGTACATGCACTATACAGGCATGTTAAAACCTGTACATCTTTTTAAACATTTTGTGTGTGTGTGTGTGTGTGTGTGTGTGTGTGTGTGTGTGTGTGTGTGTGTGTGTGTGTGTGTGTGTGTGTGTGTTTTGTTTTAGCTAAAAATCCTAAAAAACAACTGGAGAGAGATAAATACTTGATATTTTGATACATTTTATTGCAAGCTAGCAAACTGTGTGATCTTAATGGAAATTTGTACCTAAGTTAAAACTGAGGAGGCTGAACTAAAGTTTCAATTGTCTTATTTTAATTATTTTTAGAAAGAACTGCTGTTTTTAAGCATTATTAATATATGCTTTTTTTCTAAATTGAGTAACATTTGTCATCTGAATATATATACTTTTTATAGCCTAACTCTGGACATTTAATAATTCATTTCAATATTTAAGTGAGAGATTCAATTCAGACTTTTGAAATATTTGTTGGACAAAAGTGCAAACCTGTGTTTGTAGTAAATAAAATCTTACCATTTATATTCTTGTTTCATTTTCTTCCCTATTTCTATTATGTTGATACAGTTTGAAGTTTTATATTTAAGTGTGTGTGTGTGTGTGTGTGTGTGTGTGTGTGTGTGTGTGTGTGTGTGAACTTCAAGTGCTTTTTGTAGGATGGGGAAAACCATAACAAATCCCTAGCTACACCAATGCGAAGAAGTGAAGTTTGGCACAGACAAATTTGTCACAGAACTGTTTAATGTGGGATGGGGGGTGCTGGGTGGTAGCTGTGCTAGGTTATTTGAGTGGCTGAGAAGGTTAGGAAAGGGTTAAGTGAGCTGGGATTTGAAGGGAAGTGAGGTGGTATTAGGGATGTGGCTTGAAGGGTTTTTGAAAAGAAATCCAGAGTGAATAAGCACATTTTGGTATGGTATTGTTGTTGAGGCAGGATCATGTCCCAGACGATCTGAGGTTGAGAGTAAGGTAGGCCTTGGGTAGTTATAAGCAGTGAGGTGAGTACAGCTTTGTTGGGTTTTTAAGGATTCTTTTTTTTTCCCTCATAAAGGATATATAAGAAGTTTAAATGTAGTGTTAGGTCTGTTTCTGGTGTGGGGCTTGTTTTCCAGTTAATTGAGGTTGTGGTGGCATTGGCTTTTGGGCGAAAGTGGTATTTTAAGTGGCTTGTTAGGTTATTAGGAAGGTTTTTGTGTATTTATTGACTTTCTCTGGGGGGGGGGCTAGTGCTGGGCCATCCTTAGTAAGAATTTTGGTTTTCCCTGGTTGGCTAAATCAGTTTATTCTTTAATTAGTAACTTTGTTTGTGTAATATTATGTTCCCCGGTGGTCTAGTCCTGTGCCATTAAGTTTCTTGCTACTGTTTAGCTTTCCCTGGTGGTCTAGTGCTGCACCGTTAAATTTATTGCTACTGTTTAGCTTTCCCTCGTGGTCTAGTGCTGCACCGTTAAGTTTATTGTTGCTATTTACCTTTCCCTAGTGGTCTAGTGCTGTGCAGGTTTTGTGGTAATTCACAGGCCGGTTTCTGACCGTTAACAGCCAGATGCGCATGTGCAATGGTGCCGGTACGGCACTCTATGTATATTAAAAAAATAAATAAATAAATAAAAGAGAGAGACAGAAATAAGTAAGGGGGTGGCTGCTTATCAATTTGCTTTTAACCCCCTAGCCTTTCATCCCTGAGGTCTAGTGTTGGCATGCGATGATAAGTAACATGGCCGTGTTGTTCCATGGTGGTCTAGTGTGTTTGTGCGGTGTTTGAGTGGGGATAGAGTAAGAGGGTTGTATGGATGTTTTGTTCATTCCCCAGTGGTCTAGTGCTGATGTATGATACTTGTATGGGATGGCTGTTTGGTCGTTTGTTTCCTCGTGGTCTAGCGGCTTTGTTGTGTAGTATGGCTGTTTGATTTCTTCTCTGGTGATCTAGTGCATGGTGCTTGTGTGGGATGGCTGTTCAGTTGGTTTGCTTCCCTGGTGGTCTACCGGTTTGTTGTGTGAGATGGCTGTTTGATTTTCTCCCTGGCGATCTAGTATGGTTCCGTGGTGGTGTGTGGTGATGGCAAAGTCTGGTTCTTGTTCCTTGTATGGTTTCCTGGTGGTCTAGAGCTGAGGGGACAGAGCAAAGATGCTCTGCTTTTCCAGGCTTATCGAGCTGTGTGGCTTTCAGCGCATGCGCAGTAGTGTGGGCAATCCTTGATTGCCGTTTTTCTGTATGTATATATATATATAGGTTAAAATAAAAAAGAATAAAAAAAAAAAGAAGAGAGAGAATGTAGGCAATTCAGCTTTCTGCTGATGCATGCTTAGACAGGAGAGGTATGTGTATTGATTTAGATAGGATTAACATTAAGAAAAAGGCATGATGATGTGGCAAGTTTTTTTTTCTGGGATTCCAGAGGGACCTAGGGCGATGGTGACTACAGTGTGTATGACTGGAGTGCGAATGGGCTTGAGGCAGAATAGGTAGTTATTGAGATTAACTTTATTGTGCCAAGTTTTTATTGCCATTAACTACTTTGTTTCTTTCTAGGTGATTATGTTGGTGGCTTTAAGACAGAGATGGTATTGTAGCACAGGTGGAAGATTTGTTCAATCCCATTCCTGCTGAGGTACCAACAACTAGCATGCAGGGTGTGACCATGCATAAGAAACGGCAGATGACTACAATCCGGGGATCCAGGGCGAAGAAAGCCAAGCTGACAGCATCGGTGGAGAAGGCTACAGAGGTGATAATGCCCCCTGTTTCAGCAGCAGGTAATAATTCATCAAGCTTGGGAGGGGGTGCGGAGACTGGAGCAGTTGTGGGGGGTGCGGTAGGGGGCACTCAGTGTGTCCATAGGTGACTACTGGGTAGTGGTTTGAAGGCTTTATCTGAGTGTGGAGGGGTTTTTGAGGATACCCTGTCCCTGTTAGATTAGGAGTTAGGGCAAGATGTCCATGAGATAGGATCTGATTTTGGTTTACAGCTGGGAGATTGGTTGATATCACAGGCTCTGCAACAGGAAGGGGCTCCCGTTTATTGACCCCGCACATATCTCTGTAAGTAAAGGAGAAGATTTGGAAAGGGGATTGTGTCGATATTTTTGAATTGATTGATGCAGATGGGGTTCAGCAGTTGATGCAAGCAGAGATGGCTAATGGGAAGGACCTCTTGTTTGCATTGGTTGTGATAGGTCCCAAAAGGTAGGGTGGTTTCGGTCTAAGACATCGGGTAATTGGGTCCTAGGTTTCATTTATTATATGGTGGTGTGTTTGAAAAGGGACACTTCACTGGCTCTTACTCTTTTGGCTTATTTTTTTTTAACTATTAGGGAAGTGCAGAGGTTGAAGCCGGGTTATGCATGGTTATGTTATGACCAAAAATTTTGCAAGCATAAAGCAGTAGATAAAACTATGCATTGGGAGGTCAGACATCTGCACATTTTTCTGTCCACCATGATGGATACCAGTGGAAGGGGTAGCAGATTATCTCAACCATCTGAGGGAGGTGCAAGGATATGTTGGGTTTTTAATGCCGGTAGGTGTTCCTGGGTGGGTTGTAGTTTTGCTCATATTTGCTCAAAGTGTATGGGGGTGCATGCATTTATACAATGTGGGAGGTGGGGGTCAGGTTGGGGGTCAGTCACCACATTTTTGGGGTATAAGAGGTTGGAATAGTTCCCATTCAGCATTGCTAGGCTGGCATGGTCGGATAAATTTTTGGTGCCAAAGGGGTGGTCCTTTCGGGTAGGTAGAGGGAGTTTTGGGGAACCATTCACCTATTAAAGTGAATGTATTGAAGGACTTATTGACACATTATCTGCTGCCAGTGGTAGCGGGGGAGTTAATAGAAGGTTTTTCCAAAGGGTTTTCAATTGTCTGCATTGGTGGGGGGCAGGAGTAAGGGGAGAAATTTGAGGTCTGTCAAGGGCAGGAGGTGATTTTGAAAGAGTTGATTGACAAAAAGTGTCAGGCTGGGAGGGTGTTAGGTCCTTTTTTTTACTCTCCTTTCTTTAAGGTGTCTCCATTAGGTTTGGTTCCAAAGAAAAAGCAGGGTGAATTTCACTTAATTCATCATTTATCATACCCAGCAAATGAATGTGAATGAATTCATTCCCAGTGAAGAGGCTAGAGTAACGTATTCATCTTTGGATGATGCAGTTTGGGTCATTAGGAGTTTCAAGGACCCTTGGTTAGTTAAAGTAGATATTGAGTCAGCTTTAAGTTTGCTACCTGTAAGAGAGGAGGATTGGCCATTAGGCATGGTACTAGGGGACAACTTTTATTTTTACACTGCCATGCCTATGGGATGTGCGGTGGCATGTGCTACATTCGAGAAGTTTATCTCAGCGTTGCACTGTATATGGCAGCAGAGGGTGGAGGATCTGAAAGCCGTACACTATTTAGATGATTTTTTATTGGTGGGGGAAGTTAGGCATGGTGCACAGGTAGCTATGCAAGAGTTTGTGGGGATGTGTGAGGCCTTACGGGTGCATTTGGCTTAGCATAAGTTGGAGGGCCTGACGAGGACCTTGGAATTTTGGGGGTTGACGGTAAATGCAGAGCAGGGTTTGTATTATTTGCCTCCAGGTAAGATGGTTAGGCTGTGGGACAAGATCATTTGGGTGAAGTCTAGGCCTAGGGTTTGGGTGAAGGATGTTATGGAATTGCTGGGTTTGTTGAACTTTGCATGCAAGGCAGTACATCCTGGGCAGATGTTTTGTCAGTCTGTGGCATTTTTGTTGAAAGTACATAAGAGTAAGCACTACAGAGTACAGGTCAGTTAGTTGGCACTAGAGGATTTAGATTTGTGGATGGAATTTTTACAACAGTTTAATGAGATTTCATTTTGGCAGTTGGATTGGGTTAAACAAGTAGACCTGCAGTTGTTTACTGATGAAGCTGGGGGGTCAGGAATGGGTGCTTACTTTGGGGGTCAATGGTTTGCTGTTCTGTGGCCGGAGCATTGGTCGGAGGAGTTGAAATGGGATGTTGCCTTTTTGGAGTTGATGCCAATCTGGGCATCTTCGGAGGTATGGCAGGATCGTTTGAAGGGGCAAAGGTGGTATTCCATTCAGATAATTCTGTGGTGGTGAGAGTGCTACAGATAAAAATGGCTAAAGCACCTCACTTGTTATTTATTCTTAGGGAATTGGTGTTGCATAGCCTGCTGATTAACTTTTCTTTTACAGAGTTGCATGTACTGGGGGGTTTCAAATGAGATAGCTGATAGTTTGTCTAGGTATAGGTATAGGTGGCTCTGGAAGCAGCTTTGCATCCATCAGTTGTCCCACCCAGCATTTGGCAGATTGGGCAATAGTTATTGGAAGGTTGGTGCAACAATCATGGGCGGCATCATGAGATGAGCCTACGGTAGGCATTGCTTCAATTTGACAAATATTTGTGTCAGTTATCTGATGAGGACTGCATGTGGTCTGAGAATTTACTATTACGTTATCTAGCCATGTTGAAGGGGCAGGGTAGGGCAGTGCAAACGGCGAGGGTGGCCTTAGCAGCCATTGCAGTGTATACTCGGTTGGTTGGATTAGAGGATTTCACTAGGTCATGGGTAGTGAGTAGAGTGTTAAAAGGGTGGGCTAGAGTTGAAAGGAGCAGCACGAATAGGAGATGGGCAGTTACGAAAAGTATTTTAAGAATGTTGTTAAGGGGTTTGGGTAAAGTGTGTGGTTGTTTGGATGAGTATGTGTTGTGGTGTACAGTTAGTGTTTGGATGTATTGCAGTGGGTTTCATGTGTCGGAGTTATTGGGTTCATTAGTATGGGAGGATGTATTGATATTACCTAGGGAGGTGCATATTAGATTACTTTCTTCAAAGACAGATCAGGAGGGGCTTGAGCCACCCATTGTTTTGGAGGAGGTGGGGTTAGCTTGGAGATGTCCAGTAGTTTGGGGAAGAAAGTTGTGTGGGGTACGAAAGGGTAGAATTCAAAGTTTGTTTTTTTCAGCAGTGAGTGGTAAAGCATTGACAGGCAAGCAATTGAATGTGGTTATGAGAAGGGTGCTTTGGAGTGTGGGTTTACAAGGGGATAAGTTTTCTTCACATTCCTTTTGGATGGGTAGGGCATCGGATCTGGCTAAGGAAGGTAGGTCAGTGGAAGTAATCAAATGGGTGGGTCGGTGGACATCCAATGCCTTTTTGAATTATATTAAATAGTTTGTAGAGGCTTTGTTTTTAAAGAACTTTTTTTTCTCTCTTCTCTTAGATCGGAGATGGATCATCACTGTGGGCCATTCCTTCATATTCTCGGCTGCTAGTGTGCAGAGGTTAGACCCAATGGCATGAATCTGGGTTTGTATCATTTTGGCTTAAAAATCATTTAGCATGGTGTTAGAGGGCTAAGGTGTAGTCAAATATTGCAAGAATTTAATGGGTTGCAGGTTAAGTGGGGGTTGCCTCAGGTGTTAGTAATTCATTCAGGTACCCATGATTTAGGCAGGGTACCAAAAGGCAGTTGGTCTGTCAAGTTCATGAGGACATTTTAGCATTGTGGGGGATGTATCCAGGGATGGTTTTTATCTGGTCTGAGATTATTCCTTGGTTGGTATGGAAAGGGGCACAGAATTTTGCCGCCGTGGAGAAGGCTCGCAGATATGTCAATTTTAAGTTGGCAAAATATTTGTGAGAAATTGGGGTACATACAGTCCGGCATGTAGAGTTTGGCAGTAAGGATCCAGTGTGGTATAGACCGGATGGTGTTTACCTCAATGATTTCGGTTTGGATTTATTTAACCTTAATCTGGGTTTGATGGTGGAGGATCTTGTGAAGAAAGGTATTGTTTGAGAGGAACAGCCCTTTAAGGGCTGGTGGGTGGAGAAGAGAGTCAGGCCTGACCCTCTTCTATTCCCCCTCTACAGGATGGTGGATGGAAAATTGATAGTTGTGAGAAATTAAGGTGAGCGGGGATGCTTCCTTTGTGTTTATCCAAGGTGAGCGGGTACGCTGCCTTGTCTTTGGCTATTGTATATATGGGTGAGTGGGGACACTGCCTGTATGTTGATTTGATTGATGTTTGATACAGTTTTGTTGTTTCCTTAGCTAACTGTATTCAAGGGGTGAGCGGGAACACTGCCCTTATGTTGTTTATGTCCTTTATGTTTCAATAAAGTTACATTATTAAGCAATTTATCACAATAAACATCGTCAAATGTCTGTGAGTGTTTGTGTATTTATTAGGACCATGACAAGTGAAGTTTGGCACAGGCAAATTTGTCATGGGACTGTTTAATGTGGGATGTAGGGTGCTGGGTGATAGCTGTGCTAGGTTATTTGGGTGGCTGAGAAGGGTTAGGAAATGGTTAAGTGAGTTGGGATTTGAAAAGAAGTGAGGTAGTGTTAGGGGTGTGGCTTGAAGGGTTTTTGAAAGGAAATCCAGAGTGAATAAGCACATTTTAGTGTGGTCTTGTTGCCCTCCGTGCCCAACCCAATTGATTTTGGTTTGAGGTTTTTGGGCAGAGAAGAGGGTCAGGCCTGACTGTCTTCTCTTCCCCCTCTACAGGATGGTTAATGGAAAATTAGTAGTTGTGAGGAATTAAGGTGAGCGGGGACACTGACTTTGTTGTTTACCCAAGGTGAGTGCCTACGCTGCCTTGTCTTTGGCTATTTTATATATGGGTGAGGGGGGGGTGCTGCCTGTATGTTGATTTGATTGATGTTTGATACAGTTTTTTTTGTTTCCTTAGCTAACTGTATTCAAGGGGTGAGCAGGAATGCTACCCTTATGTTGTTTATGTCTTTTATGTTTCAATAAAGTTATGTTATAAAGCAATTTATCACAATAAAGGTTGTCAAATGTCTATGGGTGTTTGTGTATTTATTAGGACCGTGACAAAGGAGAAATCTCCCCATAAAGGGAAACACTTCTGGTGAACACTTACAAATCACACCTGCAATGATTTCACATGGAAAAGAAAGAAGTCAGTATTGTGTTCTTGTGTGATTTGGGCTTCAGGCAAGTGACTCTTGAGGAATTTCAACTTGGACACCTCCAAATATAATACACATCTCATTTCTGTCAGACTAATTATGGATCTCACTTATGCTTACTTGCAAACACACATAGAACCTTCTGGAAATTTCAGAATCAATATTAAGAGTCTAGGAACTCTGAAAAATTAAGCACAAGTGTGCAGATAAATCAGAAGGCTGTGAAACTCAATATTATGCTTAAAATCATTTTTTTTGTCATGGACCACCTACATCCTCCTTCTTCTTACATATACCAACTCTCCATTCAGTATATTTTAGAGAAGGCATACTTTTCTTATATAAAATAATTTCATACTTCAGTTTGATTTTCTCCTCATTGAAATTAATTCTTCACAGATTAAGGAATTTGTATATTAGGTCTGAAGGACAAGCAGACCCGACTGCACACACACACACACACACACACACACACACACACACACACACACACACACACACACACACACACACACACACCAGTGGCAGCTGGTAACTTCAAATCAAAGGGGGAGCTGCAGGAGACAGCTAAATGGGTGGGGCCAACAGGAAGGGATGTGTGCAACTAGAAAGGGGTGGAGCTATGCTAAAAACCACAACAACTGGGACTTTAATATAATACACTGCCCTGGGTGCCACTGCCAAACTGTCATTATGAGAGTCCAATCAAGTCAAAATGAAGTGTAGAAGAAAAAAAATATTTCAATGCATTGGCTACATGACAGCTTACTTAATATCTAGATGGAAACAAAAAGGTTGTGAGGCATGAAAAAATAAATTACTTTTTAAATACATTACTGGAATGCCAGTCAACCTCAAGAATAAAAATCAAGCAGCACTCAGCTCAAACCATTTCTCCTTGCACTGCAGCTCTAATTATAATTTATATTCAGCTTTATAAAAGTACCAGGTAACATGCTGAAAGTAGCAATCTCTGTGTGAAGATTGGGTGAAGATAAGGGAAGGCTGCCAACCTAGCCAGCTAGAATTTAGGAGACAATTCTGTCATCTGTAAATATTAATGTAAATAACAGGGTTGTTGTCTTAAATGGTGAAAATAGTGTTACATGTGGAACTGCAAAAATGTAACAACAGTGCACTTTGCTGTAAGGAAGCTAAGTCAAGCATTTTGTGAGTGGCTTTGATCTTTAAAGTTAGCTCCAGCCTGTCTAGGTGAAGGAATTCTTACTGTTGCTTTAAGGTGAGAGTTAATAGCCAGAATTTGCATGCATAAATGTCCTTTATGGCTTTGCTTCCTGACCAGGTGTAAACTTACTAAAGAATGTAGCCTGAAGCCTGACAACCCTAGAAAAGTGTGAAGAATGATGTAATGTGAACCAGGAATGTGATTTTAAAAACAGAGAGAATCAGAGAGCATTAAGCATTTTTGTCTTGACCATCCAACTCAGCATTGCCTTTGCTCTATATGTAAGTTTATCTTAGACTTGTGTTTTCTCTTAGAAATCACTAGAAACTAGAAAAATTAGTCTAAGTGTTTTTCTGTGATGTTAGAACTGTACTACTGAATTATTTTAAATATTTCTCTGTGATCTCTGAACTCTTGACTAGCACTGTGTAGTAAAATGTATTGTCTTGTGTTTTTAATTATTTATTATTAAATATTTTTAAACCTTTTTAGCTGTGGCTGTTGACTGTTTAGTGTGTGTGTGTGTGTGTGTGTGTGTGTGTGTGTGTGTGTGTGTGCCCACTAGGCTGAGATCTTAAAAATGTTTCTAATGACATGCAAGAAGAAGCATAAATCAACAGTATACGGGATACTCTGCACGCTACACTCCTTGAAACTCACATTCCTTGAAACTGCACTGAAATCCACATTCAAAGAAAATACATCTGGCCAGTGGCAGATAAAGATTAACTTTGGGTTGTTTTCAAATCATAGGTCCCTTGCACAGGAAACATACATGTGTTCTTTGATCCACCTTCTTGATTGTATTTAATTATATTCCTTGCATAATACAGTGCAGTTGTTTGAGGATGTTTTAAATCTATTGTTTTGAACATTTTTCCAGTAAACAATGAAACAAAATGCATGCACACAATAATGACAAAACTGCCCAATTCAGAACATTTCCATCATAAAAGTCTACTCAGACTTCTACAACCGAGTATCAGTAAATATGCACAATCTCTGCAGAAGTAAAAGTCATCTAAATTATTCCACATTAAACATACCTGTAACTAAATGAAGAGGTTGATGCTAGCAAACAACTTTATAGTTCATTGTTTCATCTACAAATAAAGTGCCTGTTGCCCTTGAGGAATAAATTGCCTTTGTTACAATAAAAAAAAGCTAGTAATATTGCAGTAGGGAATGGATGGCAAACTGATAACAGGTTCATCATTACTAGGTATCTCTGCCAAAGAGAACATTCTCAGGACTATAGCATCTACCCCCTTTAAAAGTACAACGCAGCACAGTTTCAGCAATGCATCTATATACTGGGGGAGTAGAACCCACAGTCTTCTACATCAAAAGCAAGTACACTATCTGCTGTGCTATTAACAATGCAAGCAGATTTAGCATAAGCAGCACTAAACTTCTCTTCAAGCTCTCAGCTCCTTGTAAAATCCATTCAACACTCAACTGTATCTGTCAACTTTGAAGCACAAGAAATCTGGAAAGAGACAAAATTTAATGGGGGGGGGGGGCAAAAGCCCCAAAACTAGGGACATATTTTAAACGTTGCTTGTATAATCTTGGAAAGTTGCTAGAATAAAATGCTGTGTTACCACCATGCATTTCACTGCCAAACCTTGAACCCAGGGCCCTGTGTATTACAGTCAGAGCAACATACCACTATACCAAATCAGCTGTTTCTTGAAAGACAGACTGAAACTTAAATGGCTATCATTAAGTGAATTCAGTTCTCACCACAACTCTCAGTCTCTTACCACAAAACACCTAGACAAAGACAATAATGTGGGAATACAGCCCCTAAACATATCCAGTGAATTCAGTTTTCATCATAGCTGTCAACCTCTTAGCACAAAACATCTGGACAAAGCCACTATACAGCCCAAAAAATAAAGACAATTTTCAAATATTGATCACATAAACATAAAATTGGTAGAATAAAAGTTTTGTGTTACCATGTACTTTCTGAAGAATATGAAGTCTGAAATTCAAATGCCTGTCATTATTTAGCGAATTCAAAATCCTGAAAACCACAGACATTATCTCAGACATTATGAGGAACAGAACAAAATTTCACAAGTGGTGGTAGGTAGGGAAGCTAAGTTGTAGTACCTGCTTCCCAAGGTTGAGGGTTTGAGTGTAGCTCCTAAGTTCTTTCTAGCCACCAGCTTTATGTAACTGGGCCATTACACACACACACACACACACACACACACACACACACACACACACACACACACTCAGTATACGTTCTGCTATACAACCTCCATTCAGTATAGGTTCTGCTATACAACCTCCGTTCTGTATAGGTTCTGCTATACAACCTCCGTTCAGTATACGTTCTGCTATACAACCTCCGTTCAGTTCTGATACAGAAGAAATAAACCCAGTTACATACCTCTGTTCTCATAAAAGGAGCAACCTAAATATTCCATTCTTTGCTGCTTGCCCCATGAGAGCAAGCTACCCAGCCAGACTCTTCATTCCCTTCCCGCGAGAGCAAGGTAATAGGTCCCAGCCTGCAGATATTGCAGTCTGATCCCCTTCAAGTCTATGCAGTTGTAACTGCATAGACTTCTGGGATCTCTTGTTGTTTGAATGCTGTTTCCCCAATCCAGACTGGTTCACTAGCAGTCTGGATTGATTCCTATGTGTGATGGACTCGGGAATAACACGTATGTGTGGGTGGAGTTTTGGGAATAGCATGCGTGGGTGGAGTTGTGCAATTTCAGGATCACTTTTGTTTTTTATTTCTTTTTTAATGAGTTGTGAAATTTTGTTTCTTTTGAATTTAATTTTAGTTACAGCTGGGGGGGCTGCAGTCCTGCAGTCCAATAGCACAAGCCGCCCCTGACACACACACACACACACACACACACACACACACACACACACACACACACACACACACACACACACACACACACACAAACACTCACACACGTGCACAGACTGGATTCAGAAATAAACTACATGACAGGATATGCAGTCCTCTTTTACAGGATTCTGCTATAGGAAAAAACAGGATAGCATATCAGTTATTTAGGCTGAGCCTTTGCTTACATTTTAGTGAGGGATGGGCATAATGGCTATGATATCCAGATAACCTACTGGCTTATTTCATGATATGTACCAATGTCATTAACATATTTCTACTATAAGGACAGGAAGATGACATCTGCTTAAAAAAAAATAAAAATAAATGACTGAAAACTGTAGCATCCCATACCCCCGTAATTAAACATACTCTGTCTACAGCATTCTGTTGCACATAAGAACACATACATATTATATCTGTAGTTCATAGAAAGAAGCAAAAAAAAAACTTCCATATTGCCTCATTTGAACCCCCCCAATCAAACCCCCAACACCACAGATAAAAACAACGCTCACTCAGAATGAGCACATTTCAAGAAACACTCAATTCTGATAATGAAGCTTGATATTAATCCTGTTAATCCTTCATTAATACTGACACAGGGGAAAAACCTCATTCTGATTATTTGAAGTTGTTCTCTGTTTCACTGGACTACATGGTAATGAAGGCTCCTGACTTTCAACTTTTGATTATTTGGAGTATGGCAATGGTTTAGGAGAAATGTCTGAAAGACCATGCAAGTGAGAGAGTTAATAACTTATCGTATGGTTAGCCATCATTCATATACCCACCACATGTATGTTCTTTACAGCCTAAACAATATAAGGAAACAGAAGATGAAGCCCAAGTTATAAAAATTAGCATATATATGTTCACACTTTTTATCCTGGCAAGACACCATGCACAGTGCTGTTGGATGTCCATCGATCTAGCTGCCTGAATGCATGAAGATGCCATGGGACATTTGGTATAAAACCTTATTATATACTGCCTATGTTGGAGTTGATGTCCCTGTCACACACCATGCAGACATTTTGGTGACCTCAATTCTTTGATTTGCTATTACCACAGACACCAGCTTTGCTACATAACCTTAGGGAAACTTGAACAGGATATGCTTACAACCTGAATCATATGCATGGAAAATCGATAAGTAAATCACACTATTTAGTTTTGTAGTAATTACTTCACATAGAATAAAGGTGTGAATAGCATAATTTGATGAAATGGTATAAGAAATCACCTAGTGAGAGGTTAATTTATAAGACAAGTACTTTGTCTTCCTTAAGGATGTACCACATGTTTTAATATAGCCCACATTGATAGCATGGTCTATGTAGTACTGGATGAATGAATAAGAAATAAGTTCCATAAAATTGCTCAACTACATTGGAATCATTATACATTTTGCATACTGCTGCTAATTTGCATCAACTTTGTGTATTTCTGCTACAGAATCCTGCCACATTTGGCGTCCAAATGGAGTTCTTATGTTATCAGTACAGTGCATTGGTACCTGTGAAAACTGTAAGACTTCTGCAGTGCTACAGTACCAGCTGCACCTTTAAATGGAAGTCATTACAGAGCACTGATTTATTTTTATGCTAGTACTTGTGCTGGTAGGGTATCTGGGAGTACCATGCGACACATGCATTGTAGTTCAGTGGACTACTTTCAGCAAGCGCATCTCTGGAACTATAATGTAACATAGTTTCTGCAGATAGGCATTATATGTAGTATAGCCATCTCTGAATTTTAACACTCATATTCAAGCATCAGCAGTGTGTCCCACCTGCCAGTTTGGTGCACACATACAGGTTAATTTGCTTAGTCCAAATCTTATTAGCTGAGTGCTATTTAGGATGACCAGGATTATTCTGATTCTGTTTTATTGATAGTTTTGGTTGTAGATCTGTGGTTTCTAGAATACAGCTGAAATTGAAATGTTTCTGTATCAGAGATGTTGCTATTTTTTGTTGGTTTGCTTGTTTCAGTTTCTTTAAAAAGTATCATCATCACCTT
Organism: Protopterus annectens; assembly: GCF_019279795.1. Taxonomy (NCBI): domain Eukaryota; kingdom Metazoa; phylum Chordata; order Ceratodontiformes; family Protopteridae; genus Protopterus; species Protopterus annectens. Next base: position 787,666,246 of record NC_056735.1, read on the forward strand.
TTTTCTCATTTTTATATGGGGCCAGGATATTACATCAGCCATCACCACTTCTTTCAATTCAGTGCCACTGCCTATCTGCTCCAGATGTTCTCTCACACAGTCCATTCATCTCTTGGCTGGACACCCTCATCTCCTCTTGTCTTTTTCCTGTCTCTCCCAAATTTGCTTTACCAAATCATTTCTTGTTTTCCTACACATGTGATCAAACCACCATATTCTGTTTTTGACCTTCCCTGTAATTGGGGAAACTTTGTCTATCTCTCTGATTTTCTTGTTTCCTTGTTTGTCCAGACAGTGCATCCTACAGCACATCTCTGGCACTTCAAGTCCATCACCTCAAGGTTTTTCATGTACTGTGCCTTCACTAGCCAGTTTTCTGTGGCACATCGAAGACCTTTTCAAACTACCATTTTGTGCACTTTACTTTTCAATTTCTTTAACATTCTTCTCACATGCTACCCCCAATACTTTGTGCCAATTAGCTACAGTGCCTTTATCTCTAGCTTTGACCTTCACCTCCTCAGTCTGACTTCTTTTCACTTCAGCTGTTAACTGTTAAACTGTATCAATGTTTTCCCTTCCATTTCAGGACTAAGCTTCTTAATACTGAAATAGGCTAGGCTTATAAATGCCTTTGGCCAGATAGCCTAGTACCTACCTATGAACCTATGAACCTATTGCTTCCATTTGTTACATAACCACTCTCTTGTCTATACTTCAAGGAACTTCAAGGAAATGATAGGAGATCTTAATGTAATGCTGAACACACATGAGATGAAACCTGAGTACAGACAAGAGAGTGGTTATGTAACAAATGGAAGAAATATATATATATATACATATATATATATATATATATATATATATATATATATATATATATATATATATATATATATATATATATATATATATTATATGTATACACATATACATATATACATACATACATATCTGTCCCTAGCTGCCTGTTTTCTAATGTAGTCCATTATCAATATGATTAGGAGTGAGTGGGCTTAGGGCTAATACCTGCTGCTGAATCACTCACATACAGAGCCCATCCTCGAGTCCTAACACTATTCATATTTTTGTCAGTGGGTCCTTGTATATAGGCTACACTAATTATATCAATGTGTATAATAATTTAAACCATTGCAAGACTTCCCAAATCAATTTTTTTCAAATAATATCACTGACTTTCTCAAAAGGCAAAGCCTTTCGACTTGGCTTTGTTGTATGTGACATTTTACTTTAAGTTTGCATTTCTTGCAGCAAAGTGCTGCAGATCTGTTGTGGGGATTTTTCCCTAGGACATTTACTCTTTCCATGCAGCTATGTGGCTGGATTTACCATGTAAAAGTAAGAAGGGTAATGGAGTGCTAGCAGATGTGGTGCTCTGCAGAAATAATTGCTTTATTTTTACGTTAGTTTTGTGCATGCTGATTTTTATATTTTTGAGGTGATTTTAGGGTTTCAAGTTTAGTAATTTCTATTATTTGCTAATAGTACTACAGTAATTTTTTGCTTCTGCATCTCTGAATCTGACATAGGCCTTAGATCTACATTTCTTGTCAATGGTCTTAAATGGTGAGTGCAATATTCCTGAAGCTTGCTCATGCTCTGCATTTTTTCCAACCATTTTGTCCTCAGCATAATTAACAAATACTGTTTCAGAAGTAATAGATTTAACAGTACTATCATTTTAACTATCTTCATTATTTCACACAACTGTACCTTACTTCCCCACCTAGCATTCCTTTATTTCCATTCAGCATCCTATAGATCTTTGTTATGATAACAAAGGCTAGGCTTATAAATGCCCTAGGGCAGATAGCCTAGTATGAACCTATGATCATCATTCATTTCTTCAAAAACACTTATTCCTAATCCTAAATGCTTTATCCCTTGAATTCCCTTCTGCAATCAGCAGTCCCTTTTATAGGTGGATAGGTAATTACTATGCTACCAACCCATAAAGACCTTTTTTTAGCCTAGTCATTCTTCTTTGACAGGTTTTCATACTAACCATTTTTACTTTGAGAATAGCTTGGGTATGAGCATTTATAATCTTCCTATTTCTAATAGGGATATAGGTGACAAACCAGGGGTAAGTTTGTGATTCATCATATACTGATCCAAGTTACATCTGAATAAATGCAGGGAGAAGCTCTGATTCACATGGATGAGAAGCCTGTTCCAGGGAAGGGTTAGTCTTTGAGACATGGGCCTGTCCTTCCAAAATGCCTTATTTATGTTGCTGACAAGGTTTAGTTCCCTGGATTGAGTGCTTCTAATGCCATTTTTTCAATGGATGCTTTGAAGACCAGGCATTGACTGCCTCTTATCTGTCTGTAGGAGACAGAGTGCAAGGATAAGTCTTTAAGGTAGTATGTACAAGACATGTTGTTTACACCATGCATTCTTTTTGTGTGGAATCTCTGTGGATGCTTCATTTATTGCATATGCCTTGACAGGTACATACCAAAGGGGAAATTATACTTAATGACTGGTCTAAAGAGGGCTCAGCATGACAGATCTATGACATCTTTGGACCTAGATGCCATACTCTTGCCATACTCTTGCTTATAAGCTGGTCAGTATAGAATGATTTCCTTACTATAGTAGACATAGGATGATCAAAAGCCTAGTCACTGTCTGCATGCCATCCCAAATCCCTGACCACAGGGTTAATTTTTAGGGTTGTATTAGAAATGCAGTAATTTTCAGGGGTGGCTGTCTTTCCAGAAGATACTATTATGAATTCTTTAACATTATGTTATAAACTGCGACTATGAAACCAACTACTAGTCTGTGGCATGCCTTTTTGGAGGATATGTATGACTTTGGGGGATTCTATGACTGCACTTAGTTTGCAATCATCAGTGAATTTGTTTAGCCAGATGCCTTGAGGTTAGCCTTGACTTCAGAACAGTAGAGACCAGTAGCCCTAGCACTGAGCCCTGGGGGACACTGCTAGTGACTGGCCTTTTTGTTGTAGAAGACTTACCTATCCTGACTTCCTGGTCCTATCTGAGGGCCAACTGGTGATCCAGTGGGTGACATAAGGGTTTATACCTAATTTTGGGAGATTGTCTACAGTACCTGAGTGGCATTTTGTATAAAATATTTTGGTCATGTCAAAGTGGGCAGTATGCAGCATTTTGCCCTTATACATTGCTCTCGACACCTTCTCAAAGAAGTCCTCCAGGGTGAATAGGCATGACATGCCTCTGATGAAATGAAACAGGTTGGATGCAATGATAGGTTTTTTATATCATTATTTATCATGTCCATGAGTATTCATTCCATGACCTTACATATGAGACTAGTTAGGTTTATGGGTCAGCAGTTTCCTTGGTCCATGCATGACCTGCTCTTGTGCAGTTGCAGATTTCCATTCACTTGCCACAAAGCTTATATGTATATGACTGAATAGTTCTTCTAGTAGCCACAATAGGTCATGTTTCATGCTATTAAGCAGGCATCCTGGAATACTTATTTTAAAATTTAACACATTATGTCCCTCAGGTCTTAATTTAGATTGCAATTGGAATGTCTTAATTTACATTGAATTTGGGAAGTGCTTATTTAATTGGATGTGTGTTTTTATTGGTTATTGTTTAATTTGTGGGTGTATTTTATCAGGTTCATGGGGAATGTTTTTTAGTACTCCTTGAAGGCTGTTGCTGAGGTGGTAGAGAGAAACAATAAAGTTTTTGTTTTTTATGGCTAGTGAACCCTCTTTTAATATATTTCATATTTTTGAGAGGATTCTCTTGATACCTCACAATGTACTATGGATCATTTTGTGACCCATGTGGATACTTCTGTAGATTGTCCTGGTACTGGTTGCTAAAATGCTGTGGAGAATTCACCACCTGTGTTGGAAAAATTTGAACAGGAGTAGCAAATAAGGACTGATAATCCTTTTTTATCAGTGGGTCAAAGATCCAAATCTCCTTTACTGGGTAACTCTCGTAAATTTGCTTGATAAGTTGGAACGTTATGTTATTTAAAGAAATGGCCACCTATTTTAACTTGCTATGTTTACAGAGTTATATGTCACCTTACAGCAAGACGTTGTCCCATTCGATTCTCAGCTAGAGCATCTTCTGCGTGGTGGCATGCATGAATGGGCGTACCTTCGTTGAAGGTTATGCGTCAGGGCTGGTAACTCGGGACATAAAAATCCACTACCAAACATTAGCAGACCGGAGTTCCGCTGTGGCGACCCCTAACTGGGATAAGCCGAAAGACACAACAACAACAACATGTTTACAGTGTTATATAAATGTGGACATTTCACCTAGGGGTCTTAGGACATTTAAAACCCCTTCTACTCCATTTGACATATCTGATGAAATGGATAAGAATTTTTCTCGGAGGTGGCTTGCAGCAGCACATAAATGTGCATAGAAGTGGGTTAACATTTTATTGGAAAGAGACAGAGTAAAACAAAACAAGTTAAAAAGTGAGATTCTAATTACATGTTCTGAGTTATCAAAATGATTGGTTCCTGCTTGTTGTGATTCCTTGAAAATTAATGAAAAGCTTAAGAAATATGGACAGAAATTTGTTGATTGTAAAACTGATAAGTTAAAAAGGGACCTTAAAGATTACGAAGGGGCAAAGCTTTTCTGTGGAAAGTAAATGATTGTCCGACTCATCAGAACACATCCAACCTATCTAGCAAATCATCCAAGTCTTTGAGGGGTGTTTCCTTTGTGTCTGACATCTCAGGCTCTTTCATGGACTTGGAAGTTAATGAACGTTCATTTCCTTGCCTGCCTCCAGCACAGGAGCCATTGAATTTAGCCAGGGATTTTCAGAGAGAATATCAGGACTAAACTGAATCCTTCAGTGACCAGAAAAGAGGGTGATTTCAACCCAATACAAGTAATACACATGGAAGAGAGGGACAGCATCAATGTAAGAGGAATAAATAGAAATAATCTGTTTAAATGCTGCACATTAGTTCATTATATCTCTGGTATTGATTTAACTGATAAACAACATAGAATTTTCAATTATGGACTTAAATTTGTGGCTACAGTTTTGCCTTGAATTCATGATTTATGTACTTTTTTGAGTGTGAGGGATGGTATTCAGAGGATAAGATGAATCACTTGGGGGATATTTCTGTTGATAGTAATGAAGATGCTAGTTTTTGTTCATGTTTGTCTGACCTGGGGGACGAAGATTGTGGTAATGCTTATTGTCAACCTGACACTGCAAATTTTGTTTGTAAAAGTCATTTTATGCCTCCTTTTAACATAAGGGGATTAAGCAATTTGCTAACATGCATAACTTTGTTATTGAATGTGCTTATGAAAAGTAGTTTATGAAAAATAAATATAGTATAGTTTATAATATGTCTAAATCTGAATGGAATTAACTGATGATATTAGCTAAGGATAATAATGTAGTTATTAAACCTTCAGATAAGGGTAACAAAATTGTTGTTATGAACTGTTACCAGTATTTTCAGATGTTTTTGTTACATTTACAAGACAATACTGTGTATGAGATTAGTACCATATCTAAATATAACAGAGCTGTTTCTAACTATATTGCTCTTTTAGAAAAAGGCTTAAGATTTGGTTATTTCTCACACACTGATTTGGATATCAAGTTTCAAGTTTCTGATAGTGAGTTAGCAGTTTTTTTACTGTCTCCCTAAAATACATAAAGATGCCTCTAATCCTTCAGGCAGACCAATTATTTCAGCCTGTATATATATTTTTGTCTAACATGGGCCATTTCTACATGACTTTTTGATGCCTTATTTTATGAAACTGCCATCTTGTATTAGGGATACAAGTGATTTTTTAGAAAAAATACCTACTGTTAGGTGGTTGGATGATATGTTTTTATTCGTGCTGATGTCTGTAGTTTATTCACCAACATTAAACATAGTATTGGATTGGAGGCCAAGTATTTTTTGGGTGATAAGCCTTTATCAAATTATGTATTGGAACTTTTGTAATTTTGTTTAACTCATTTTTTTATGTTTAATTGTTTATGTCATCAGTTGCAAGGGACTGCCATGGGGACATCTTTTGTCCCCATGTATGCTAATTTGACTATGTATTTGTATAAATTTGAGCATCTTTATCAACGTGATTTTTTTAAATAAATTTGGGGTTAACTATTATCAATTTATCAATGATTTAATTTTTATCTGTAAAGGTGGTTATGATATAGTTCAAGAGTTTTATAATCAATTACATAATAATCATTTTGTTTTTTTTCATTTGATGGATTACAATCTGGTAGATAAATTACTTTTTTGGATATCAGTTTATCTGTTAGTTCTAATAATGAGCTATTTACTACTGTACAAAGGAAGTTTATGGATGGGGACAGTTTTTGGATGGATGCAGTTGCCATCCCTCTCATGTTTTGGCTGCTCTTCCTTATGGGGAACGTGTTCATCTTAGGAGGTTATGTAATTAGTGATAGGGACTTTTTTTGTTGAAATTGACAGGATGATTTTTATTTTTTGTTGTAGGGGTTATGATTATGAATTTGTGAATTCTGCAGTACATAAGATTACAGATGGACTTACATCTATGAGAGTGGTTAGGAGTGAGTTTGGTAAATATGGTAATGTTATGATAGGTTGTAATGGGGGAGATAGAAAAACATTTTATTTGGTGACTACTTATAGTGTTTTTAGTTCTGAGGTAGTTGGTTTAGTTAAATATTATTGGTATTTTTTGCTTTAAGCTTAGAGACATGGCTGGTGTGCTTTGTCCATTTCCTTGTATCTCTTTTAGAAGGGGAAGAAACTTGAGGGATATTTTGGTGTGTAATTATTTTAGTTTATCTCCTTCTAGTCCATCAGCCTCTCCTAACCCATTATGTACTTATTCATGTAGACGTTGCTGTGTTTGTCAATATATTAGGACTTTTGAATATGTGAATAGGATTCTTTTATATTCTTCTGACTTTTATAATTGTGAATCTCAAGGAATTATTTATGCTCTTAAATGTCCTTGTGGTTTGACTTACATTGGTAAGAGTAAAAGGAGATTCAAAATAAGGTTGCAAGAACATGTGAGAAATATTAGGCTAAAAGGGAAAGTCTTATTGCTTATTACTTTGTACAGTTTCATAATTCTGATCCCAGTGGATTAAAGGCAACAATTCTAGAAAAAGTACTTATGAGGTTTTGCTCAAAAAATGCCTATAAAAGAAAGCTTATGTATAAGAAGGCTATTTTTATTTTAAAATTTAACACTTAATGTCCCTCAGGTCTTAATTTAGATTGTAATTGGAATGTCTTAATTTAGATTGTAATTGGAAAGTACTTATTTAACTGGATGTGTGCCTTTATTGGTTATTGTTTAATTGTTGGGTGTATTTTATCAGGTTGGTGGGGAATGCTTTTTAGTACTCCTTAAAGGCTTTTGCTGAGGCACTAGAGAGAGAATAAGGTTTGCTTTTGATTTTATTTGTTTCTGAGGGTTCCTGCCAGTGGTTTTCTCTATCCTCGAATATTATCAGGTCCCATATTACAGTGTTTTTGGCCTTGCTGAGTGTATTGAGGACCAGTCCCCTAGTGATAGCTGGGAGAGCTATGGTTGAGGGTAATACTTGAGTTGTCTTGTGGGGGAAACTAGGATAAAATTAGAGATGAATTTATTGGCCACTAGATTTGCTCTATCCTCCAACTCAGTATAAGTGCCTCCATTTGTAATTAGTTTGGCATATTGTTTTGTATTACCTTTGAGGTTGTGGACATATCTGAAGAATGCTTTATCATTTTCCTTGGCCTAGAAGTCTACATTTACCTAAAATGTGGCTTTGGTAGAATTAATTAGTTCCCTGAGTTGTTCATTTAGTTTAATGTGGGAGTCATTACCTTGCCAAGCTTTGCATTTCCTATTTTTGGCAATGATCTTCTTCCTTTTGTTTTGCAATCTGATGATGTTGGGATTCTACCAGGGTGGCTTGTTTTTTCAGTTTGTTCCATGATTATTTTTGGTAGGTACTGCTGCCTCCATGCAACTGTATACATGATTGGGAAGAGTTTTTTATGAATGACTCCACACTTAAATGTAAGAAGATTGCTTTAGAATAATTCCTAAAAATTCCAGGGTTACCTGGCTGTCCCAGGTTTTACTTTTATTTTTATTTTAGATACAGTGTTATGGCCTGTCCAGAGGGTGTTACATGGGTGGGTGGGAGCATTCCCCCACACTGGGGAAGACTAGGTCAGGGATGTTGGATACCCGCATGGGCATATGGAGTAGCTTGTTAAAGGCATCCATGCTGATAACAACCAGGAATCTTCATGCCTGCAAATTTGAGGTTGTGTATGGTTCTCAATTTATAGCATGTAGTTGAAGTCACTTAAGAGTATATTGTTCAGTTGAATGCAAAGTGACTCATGTTTGCTTCAGTAGGTGATATAGATTTCTTGGGGGATAGAGTGGGACATACACCTTGCTAAGATATGGTAAGGAACTTTGATTATTGTGAGTTGGATTTGAAAAAGTTCAAGTGCATCATAATGCCTGACTCGTCTTCAGGTGTAATTGTTTTGATGTAAATAGAGAAAACTTCACCTTTTGTCCTTTTCTCTGCAGCAGCTGGTGTACATGTGTGACATGAATTATAGCCCTGCACTGCATGCCTCAGTAAGTACACCAATGTCTACATTCTCCAGGGTTAGGAGAGCTTGCAGGAAGTAGAGTTTTTTTTTTGTTTAGATTCCTGACATTGAGCAGTATGACCTTCAGATAATTCTGGGTTGATTTAGCTATGTCAGATCATTTATTAGGTTGGCAATGCCTGCAAAAGGCACTATGTTGGATTAGGTTTTAGTTATTATTCTAAAACCTAGAAGGGACCCATACCAACCATCCCTTGTGAAGCATCATGGTCTGTCAACCATATCTTCCCAGGCTGACAAATACTGTACCCCTTTTGAATGAAACCAGAAAATGGGACGATTATTAAAATCAATAACTTTTATTTGTATTGTGGCATTATTCTTACAGGAGGCAGAATTCTGCTCAGTGCTCGACTCATACCTGACTGGGACATATTGTCTGAAAGCTCTTTCAAATATGTCTTTGTATAGTCCAGTCTGGTATGTCTCAGGTCATTTACTCTGACATGGACTATGACTGAGTCATACTGGTACTTGTGGTTCAGTGACCTGAGTGCATATGCAATCTACCAGATCTTGGCCCCTGATAATCAGCTGACCACAACCCTCTCCTTGATCAGCCTGGTGAGTGAGACATCAGTGTGCCTCCCAATGGCATCTCCTGTAACCAAAATGTTGGATTGTGTGGTGGTATGCCTTATGGGTTAGGCATAGAGACACTCTGAGTTGAGGGTGAGTATGTTGTAGTGGGTGTTGCTTTGATAGTTTGTTTTTGAGGCTCAGAGGATATGTATTGTAATTGCTGCATCTGGGAGACTTTTGAGGTTTTGATTTAGGAAAATTACTTTAAGGCCCTCAGCATATGTGGGTCTATATGTTTGTCCTGCAGTGTGTGTGTGTCAAATACTATGTAGTGAATGTAACTTCAAACCAAGACAAGAACTCACAAATAGTAAACGTTTTGCACACCCTTCACAGTCCAAATGGTAAAACAGCAAAAATCAGGTATCAGAGCAAAACACAGCTGGTAAGTTTTAAAACACATTCAAAGGCAGCAATTCCATCCAGTGCAAGTCTTTTTTTGAAACAAATAGATAAATCCCATAAGCACTTTCACCCAACAGGGTTTCATCAGACCATAATGCATCACTGATAGCAACTCTTTATATAGTAAAAAAGGCGCCAAAAACTTGAATTCAAACATTTTCTTAAAGTGACAAGATCATAAACTTATCAAACATCTTATTTCAGAAACATCACCTTAAAAAATAAACATAAAAAGTATAAAAAAATGTGAAAACATATATAATGAAATACATGTAAAAAATATATATAAATATATAAAAAATATACATATTTTAATATACAAATACATAAATACTGATGGGAATATATGCTCAAACTAATAAATACTCTCATTCCATGAGGACACAAATTTCATGTGCCTATTATACACAATATATGAATATCTTCACCAACAGGTCAAATATTGGTTCTATCTAAGCCTTCTAGACTTCAAAAATGGTTTCAGGGGTACCTTATCATTAAGACCTGAATAAAAGTCTGCCCTAAACTGAATTATCCATTTAGCCTCATGTGTTTCAGTATGGTTCTAGTGTTACCACCACTAGGACCTATAAATAACATCGCAATGACTCTGAAGGTGAACATATGTGTGTTGTCTCTCTCCAATACATGTCTAGATAGTGCACTGACTGTGGACTTAACTTTAATTTGATATATGCTTTCACATATCCTGTCCCTGAGTTTTCTATCTGTCTTGCCTACATAGAATCCATCACATGCTACACAAGTAGCAAGGTAAACAACATGCTCAGACTGGCAAGTTGCAAAGACATGGAACTCATAACTCATGCCATTTGAGGGGTGCACAAAATTTCCACTGGAATTTATAAAGTGGCAAAAATGACAACCAGTGCAAGAAACTGTACCAAAGGTATTATAAACATTCTCCTTCCTACCTTTCTTAGGATAACATAACAACTTCTTCAAGTTGGACCTGTTCTTATACACAAAACTTGGTGTGTCCCCTACCACTTCTCTAACCACCGGATCCACAGTCAGCACCTCCCAGTGTGATCTAATAACATCTTTAACACTGCCCACATCCTTAGTGTAAAAATAGGGGGATCCTGACATTACCATTTTCCATTGTAACTATAGGGTGCTCTGCTTCTAACTGATTAGATGCTATTTCCTTAGGATCTGAAAATAGGGGGTAGCCACATCCCTTCTTAAAGTAGAGATCCCAGCTATTCCCATTTTGATCTCCTCATCCTTATAAGCCCTAGACTTAAACCTCTCATATAGTTTCTCTAGTTCAGTTTCAAAGCCTTCCTGTGAAGGGTTATAGTGAGAAGTCCTCATGGCTTGACCTCTAATCACATTTTTAAACACATATTCCGGATGCATGCTATATCTGTGCAATAAAGCAGTCCAATAGCATGATTTCCTATACACTCCAGTGTTTAACATTCCATTCACTATTCTCTTTACATACACATCCAAGTAAGAGATCCAAGTATATGAAAACTCATATGTGAACTTCAAAACACTAGATAGACCATTCACTTGATCAAAAAATAAAGCCAGTTCACCAACAATCTCTGTCCAGATAAAAAAGAGGTCATCTACAAATCGTCTATAAAAGGAAACCCTCTCACAAAACTCAGCCAAATTAAACAAACAATCATCGTCTCAGATGGCCATGTAAAGGTTTGCGTAGCTATTAGCACAAGAAGTGTCCATAGCTATGCTATCCCTCTGCAAATAATACTGGGAATCAAAACTGAAGATGTTATTCTCCAACACTACCTCCAAAAATGAAACTATGAGATCTATAACATTTCCATTCAATCCAGAATGACCCCTAAGGTAATCATACACTGTTTGAACACCTTCCCCATTGGGAATAACTGTGAACAAGGATTGAACATCCGCGGTCATCATGAGGTAGTTCAAATCCACTGGTACTCCCTGCATGTGTTCATAGAGATCAAGAAGAAACTGTTTAGTGTCCCTTAACACATACTTGTTGGAGTCAACTATTGGTCGTAAATATTTTTCAACAAAGATTGAAAAAGGTTCTATAGACCACCTGACACAATGGGCTTCATAGGAGGCTTCTGAGAATCCTTGTGTATCTTGGGGAGGCTTGCATCAAAGGTATGAGGCGGTCAGCAACCATTACGTAATCATACAATCCTTCATTAATGAACTGGAGTGTATAGAAAATCATGCTATCAGAATGCTTTATTGCACAGATATAGCATGCATCTGGGATATGTGTTTAAAAATGTGATTAGAGGTCAAGCCATGAGGACGTCTCACTATAACCCCTCACAGGAAGGCTTTGAAACTGAACTAGAGAAACTATATGAGAGGTTTAAGTCTAGGGCTTATAAGGATGAGGAGATTGAGATGGGAATAGCTGGGATCTCCATTTTAAGAAGGGATGTGGCTACTCCCTGTTTTTCAGATCCTAAGGAAATAGCATCTGATCAGTTAGAAGCAGAGCACCCTATAGTTACAATGGAAAATGGTAATGTCAGGATCCCCCTTTTTTACACTAAGGATGTGGGCAGTGTTAAAGATGTCAATAGATCACACTGGGAGGTGCTGACTGTGGATCTGGTGGTTAGAGAGGTGGTAGGGGACACACCAAGTTTTGTGTATAAGAACAGGTCCAACCTGAAGAAGTTGTGTTATCCTAAGAAAGGTAGGAAGGAGAATGTTTATGATGCCTTTGGTACAGTTCCTTGCACTAGTTGTAATTTTTGCCACTTTATAAATTCCAGTGGTAATTTTGTGCACCCCTCAAATGGCATGAGTTATGAGTTCCATGTCTCTGCAACTTGCCAGTCTGAGCATGTGGTTTACCTTGCTACTTGTGTAGCATGTGATGGATTCTATGTGGGCAAGACAGACCGAAAACTCAGAGACAGGATACGTGAACACATATATCAAATTAAAGTTAAGTCCACAGTCAATTCACTATCTAGACATGTATTGGAGAGAGACGACACACATATGTTCACCTTCAGAGTCATTGAGATGTTATTTACAGGTCCTAGAGGTTGTTGCACTAAGAACCGTACTGAAACACAGGAGGCTAAATGGATAATTCGGGCAGACTTTTATCCAGGTCTTAATGATAAGGTACCCCTGAAACTGTTTTTGAAGTCTAGAAGGCTTAGATAGAACCAATTGTTGACCAATTGGTGAAGATCATTATATATTGTGTATAATAGGCACATGAAATTTGTGTCCTCAGTGAATGAGAGTATTTATTAACTTGAGCATATATTCCCATCAGTATTTATGTATTTTTATATATTTTTTATATATTTTTACATGTATTTCTTTATATATGTTTTCATATATTTTTATATGTTTTATGTTTATTTTTTATAGTGATGTTTCTAGAATAAGATGTTTGATAAGATTATGATCTTGTCACTTCAAGAAAAAATTAAATTCAAGTTTTTGGTGCATATTTTACTATATAAGGAGTTTTTATCAGTGATGCATTATGGTCTGATGAAGCCCTGTTGGGTGAAATCACTTACCGGATTTATCTGTTTGTTTCAAAAAAAAAGACTTGCACTGGATGGAATTGCTGCCTTTGGGTGTCTTTTGAAACTTACCAGCTGTGTTTCACTTTGATACCTGATTTTTGCTGTTTTACTTTCTGGGAATGTTTTTGGTGTTTGTAGTAGCTGTATGTGAGAGTCTTGCCTCCAGAGAGAGTGTTTAGGTACATCTGTCATACACTGTATCAGATTGTTTGGGAGTTAGGTGGGTGACAAAAAATATGAGACAATTTCTACATAGTCTCGTGATGCTAATTTCTCCCAATGTAGCCACAAAGACAGTAGGGAAATGCAACTCTATGGCTCCAGGTATGAATATAGTGGGTTCCAGGGGACTGGTACCAAGGGATTCTATGATCCTCTTTATGCAATCTCTGAGAGGGGAACAGATTTTCTATGGTACTAATTGGGTAAGAGGTACAATGTTAATCTAATCTCAAAAAGCAATATCCTCTTCACTCAAACCTAGTCTTCATTGAACAACTGTGTACTCAGAAGCACTTAGGGGTATTTTCTGTACAGAAGTTGGGATTCTAAGAATACATCTATACAAGCATAGTAACCAAGCAAAATGGGCCCCTGTTCAGTCACAACAAGCATAAATTCTCAGCACAGAAGAGATCGGGCTGCACTGTAATCTCATGAGAGGGCAGACCTAATTTTTCTAACTTTGAACCTCTAAAAATGAAGCACAAGGTTCAGTAATTAACCAAGTTAAACAGTAGACCAAATGGTTAGGCAGAAGTGTCAAAGCTTAACAGCTGATTAAATTCACAAAAAAACAAAAACACTTAAAAAAAACATAAAAGAGTACAAAAACTCTGCAAATAATGTATAAATATAACATCAATACTTGCATAGTTTAAGATAAAGTGGCAGTACTGTAGAGTACTTATCTAACAGTGGATGGTCATAGATTTGACAAGAAAGCCTCAGTAATTAATGGTGTGACTGCCCAGCTTTTTCAGTAATGTCTGGTAATCACTGGACAGTCAGAGTCCAGCAAAAAACAAGGCCCCTCTTCTCCTTCTCTCACCAAGACCAAAGCAGTAGCACTAATACAAGTTGGCTCATAAGGAGCACATTTCAAGCTTTATGGTGATTGGTAATGACTAGGAAGGTCAGGATATAATGCTTCTTCTTTCAGTAGGAGCAAAACAGAAGCACTAATTCCAAGCTGTTTCCTGAAAAGCAGTTTCCAGGCTATCCAGTGGTTGGTAGTCTAGTCCCACATTTTACAATTTTTAAATATAATCTGGAAAGACAGGATTAACAGTCTGAATATTGCAATGTTCATTAATTAAAGTAGGGTGATATGAAGCAGAGCCTAACTCAAGCTTTAAGAATCTAAAAAAGGTGGGGGCATGGCCAAGATGGTAAGCAGTTAACAGCACTGATTTTTTAGCTCTGCTTCATTTTAACATTTTTAACAGGACTTTTACTTAAAAATTCAAACAGAAAATTTCAAAACTTTATGGACTTATAGTTGATAATCTGCTGAAAGATTTACTACAAAAAATAACAAGTTTGAAACTCTTTTAATTGCTTTTTACTGTCAAGAAAACTAGACATAACTAATTGTCTCAGAATGAGCAACTCTAATTCCAGTGCACAGGACACTACGATGAAAAAAAAAGACATACAGGCTATACTATGTAACATCAATGAGTTATCTGTAAAGACATAAATTAGAATACAAAATGGACAATTTTAAACAGGAATGTAAAAAACAAGTGCTGAGTGAATCTCTTAAACAACAATCATCACAAATCTTGAGTATAGAAGAGACAATGTCTGATTTTGATGGAATATTACTTGAAAATGAGAATAACACCGAATTGTTTCTAAAACGAAACAACTTATTCTGTGAAATAATAGAACACGTAGAGAACAGATCTAAAAGGAATAACATAAGGATTTATGGAATTCCTGAAAAACATGGGGACAGTAATATTTCAATTCCTTAATACCTGGCTGTCTAAAACTTGAACTTGCCTGAAGCTTTTTCTTTTGGCATTGAAAGGGCACATAGACAACTTTCCAATGCATCTTAAAAAAAAACAAACGCCTTCACTAAGGAGAGTGTCAGTGATCGTAAGATTTTTCTTAAGTCAAGTTAAGGATTTAGTCTTAAAAGATGCATGGACTACTTATCCAATTAAAATGAAAGAAAATCCTATACAATCTGTCAATGACTATTCAGTTTTAGTGGTATCAAGGAGAAAAGCATGTGTGCCTCTTCATAAAAGTTTAAAGACAAACATTATTAAAGCACAAATCTTGTTTCCAGCAAAAATAAGGATAGTCCTCCTAGAAAGAAAGACCATTTTTTAATACCTTGGAAGATGTTGGGAGGGTGGCCTAATGGTTAAGGTGTTTGCCTTACAAACACAAGGTGCAGGGTCTGAGTCTCACAATGGGTAATTGGCTAGGCTTAAAATGGCTCACAAGGGCAGTTAGTTTAGTACTAATCTATGAACGTATGCAATGGACTTTATAAAATCCTAGAAGAAATGGACTGGAATCCATCAACTTCTTTGAAGAGAAATGCAATAAGAGATGGTTGGTTAATAAAAGACTAAAACAGCAAAAAACTGAAGGAGAAATGAAAATCAATGTAGTTCGTGGTTATAAATTCTTATTAATTTAAATACGTGTTTGAATACTTATGAAGATGTGCTGAATATTACTTTTTACAAGGTAAATAATTTCTTTCTTTCTTTTTTCCCTACTTAAAATGGTTACTAGTTCCCTTTTTAAAATGTTAGCTTCTGATTCTTTTAACTATATTTGAAGTTAAAGCCATTTATTTTTGTTTAAAGTTTAAAAGTTAATTTTATTAAAAGTTAATTCTTATTATGATGAAACATGTTAGGTGGCACACTTTCTGATATCTTGGCATAGCTGAGTAATGTACTGTTAAATTTAATGCAAGATGCAATAAATTGCACTAAAGAGGCATGTTAGTACATTCTGTGTTCTTAAAATGGTCCAGCAGTGTGCTACCGATATTATACTTGGCATGTAATAGCACCCAGGAAAGACAGGCTATATTATAAAAAAAGTATAAAAAATATAGATTTTTACATATAACAAAAGTTACTATTGGAATGATATCAAATAATTAGAATAACACACTTTTACAAGTTAAACCTAGATCACATGTAACTGCCATTTTTTTTTAATGTAAGTTTATATGCTATGTCTTCTTTAAAAAATGACAGCCTGCTTTATATTAAGCATCTCATACAAATAGTGCTTACTGAATCATTAAATGTTATTTATTTAAATACAATAGCTTTTTAGTGGTTTGGAGGGGTTTGTGGGATTAGTGTGTGGAGTAGAGGTGGCTTGGATTCACTTGTGAGCATTTTTATGTGAATTGTAACTGATGGGACTATTCATTTTCAAACCCTTATCATGAAAGACGTCACGTTCGATTCTTAGCTAGAGCGTCTTCTGTGTGGAGGCATGCATGAATGAGCATGCCTTCGCTGAAGGTTGTGCATCAGGGCTGGTAACTCGGCATGTAAAAATCCACTACCAAACATTAGCGGACCGGAGTTCCGCTGTGGCGACACTTAACCGGGATAAGCTGAAAGACACAACATCATGAAAACCAGCATGAATCAACTTAGGGTGAGGAGCACTTTTGTTTTTTTTTTCTCAAATATTTTTTTTTCATTTTTAATTAAAATAACATTTACATAATATTTTTAAATATAATTTTAAACAACTGTATACAATATTTACAATAACCTGACTTTCAATTATATGCACTGTATGTTATTAAATATAGAATTAACATATCAGTTATCAGAGATATAATATTGATTATTGCAGACTGTCCAACAAAGATATAACTTTCTTCCAAGGATTATTTACCAGTGGCCTAGGATAGATTTGTAGTTCTTTGATTTTTATTTACATCAATGCAGTTGTCTTCGATAAAGTGTAGAATTCTTCCAAGGTCGGGGGTGCATTTGAATTCCACCTTCTGGTTACGCATTTCCTAGATATAGCAAGTATTGTCCATAACAAATACATAGTTGTCTTATTCAGGTAGGTACCTTCATTTTCATTTAGTATTATCAATATTTTAGTTAAGGTAAAGGATTCATTAAATAAAGCTTGAAAAAATTATTGATTCCATTCCAATATGATTTAATTTTATTACATTCATAAAAAATATGAATCCAGTCTGCTTTATTTGACTTTTCACACCTCCAGCAAAAAACATTTTTAGTAGTACTGATCTTTTTAATTCTGTCTGGGGTTAAAAATGCTATATGAAAGTATTTCCAGTTAAATATTTTCCAGTACTGTGTGTTAGAGGTGTAATTAACTGATAGTAAGATGTTACTTTTAATTTCTTCTGTTAACTGCAATGACTGACCTTTTGTTAAGAACTGCCGGTATGATGGTTTGGGAATTGTTTTATATGTTATTAACTCTTTATATAGATTTGAAATGGAATTTTTCTTTTCACAACTATTTATATATAAATTCATACAGAAAATTTAGTAGATTTGGAATACCTTTAAACAAGAAATTATTAATTAATCGGCATAAATCTTGAGTGCACATTAGAATGCTTTGTAAGGTTAACCAGTCCTGTGTTGTAATATTGTAAGCAGTTTTTGTCATATTTATATCTAAAACATGTATTTACACATTGAAACCAGCATAAGAATCCATTGTGTTCCCAGGAAGTTATTGTTTCCATATATATTTTGTGAGGAAAGTTCTTAGTGATGGTAAATGGGATTAAAAGGTCAAACCAAAGTTTTAGATATATGTTTGTATTGATAAGTTTCCTAAAGGAATGATGTAATGATTAATCAGTGTTGTTTTAGAAGGTTTTGTTATATTATATTGTATACTTATGCATAGTATGTACCAGGGTTTGTTTGATTTGTCTACTATTACATTTTTTAATAGATTAAATTCATTTGTTAATATAGCCGTTGTTAATTATTTCCAGTTGGTAAAATAATTTGGGTTTATCCAGTCTATTGTAATTTTAAGCACAGATGCTTTTATATATGTTTCTATTTCTGGGAAGTTCAATCCTCCTTGTTTCCAGGGTCTAATGTGATGAGTTAGAGCTAGTCTATTCTTTTTGGGATACCATAAAAACTTTATTAAACATGAGTTTATTTGTTTAAGAATGCATCTTTCAGGAATTAATTGTATTGCTAATGCTACATATAGTATTTTTGGCAATAAGACCATTTTTATTAATTGCAATCTGTCTTCAAAAGTTAATCTAATTTGGTCCACTTTTTGCTATATATTTTTATTGTTTCAATAATGTTTTTATAATTTATTAATATTATTTTGTTTATATTTTTGCATAACACTATTCCCAAATAATTTAGCTTAAGTTCTTGTTTTCCTATGATGGATTTATCTGTAACTTGTAGGTCTTTTTTCTTATTTAAAAATATATATTTTTATCTTGATCTATTAAAGTGTAGACCTGAAATCTTATAAAATGTCTCCATTACTTCTTCTAGCTCTCCTAATGACTCTCTGGAGTTTGACACGGTTAATAAAATATCATCAGCAAAAAGCATTATTTTAGATAAGTACTGGTCATAGACTTCTATTCCTTTTATTTTTGGATTATTGCATATTATTTCTGCAAGTATTTCTATAGCCAAAGCAAATAAAATAGGAGAAATGGGGCATCCTTGTTTAGTACCTTTCATTATATGGATAGATTTTGAGGTGAAAGTACCTAATTTAATGTAGGCTAAGTTATTAATATATATGTTTTTTAGTAATAAGATGAAGGGAAGAGGAAATTCAAATAATGCTAAAGTTTTAAATAGATATTCCCAGTTGAGGGAATCAACTGGCTTTTTCTGTGTCTAATTCAATTACAAGTGTTTCTCTATCTTCTTTATTCACATAATCTATAAGAGTAAATATCCTTTTAATATTATCATGTGTGTGCCTGTTATATAAAAATCCAGTTTGATCATTATTAATTGTCTTTGAAAGTGGGATTTTCATTCTGTTAGCTAGGATTGATATGAATATTTTGCAATCATTATTCAGTAATGATATAGGTCTGTATGAGTTGCAACGGTCTGATGGTTTATTATCTGTTAGAATTGGTGTTATGAGAGAATATTTCCATGAAGGTGGTATTTTTGCTTCTGACTGGACTTCTAGCAAAGTTTTATGAAAAAGGGAGATTACTGTTGAAGGGAAGAGTTTGTAAATTTCTGTATTTATACCATCTATCCCTGAAGCTTTGTTAGATTTACTTTCTTTTATCTTGTCAACAATTTCTTTGTAGGATATAGGTTTTTGTAGATCTTTAAGTTTTCGGGAATTTTTTTTATATTGATAAAGTTTGCATCTAAGTTTATTTGGTTAGTATCTAAATCTTCTTTTTTGAAGTGTTCCATATAATGGAACCAAAATGCTTCACGGATGTCTCCTATATCTGATACCTTTTCCCCTTTCTTTTCATGATATATACTACTAATGTTATTTGCTTCAGACTGTATTTTAATTCTTGTAGATAAGTTATGCAGATATCTGGGGGAGGTGGCGAATGAGTTTATTTAAAAATTTTCCAGGGCTAGTAAAGTTTTGTGTGTTAGAATTTTATTATATTTTTTATTTAAATCCTCTATTTCCTTTTTCACTTCTGGACAATTCTGATTATTTTTAGATTTTGCTGTCAAAAGTTTGATTTGCAAGTCCAATGATTCAGATTCCCACTCTCTAACTTAGTTTTTGTACCAGCTAAAGGTATTACCAAATAAATATGCTTTTAATGAGTCTCACACCATGACTCTACTGATTTCAGTTGTACTAGTAATTTCAAGAAAAAATTGTAGTTCTGACAACATCCAGGTTCTGAATTCTTTAATTTTCATGATATATGATGGAATTCTAGTTGAGAGGATTAAAAGATTAAACTCTATTTGGAGCCTCATTATCAGAGAGTCATGATCTAAGAAGGGGCATGGAACTATTGAGAAGTTGGGGAGTTTTGTTTGTAAATCCTGAATTACAAATAATTTGTCTATTCTAGTTTGTGTTCCAAATATATGGTCTTTATGGGAAAATAATAAGGATTTATCATCTTTTACTTTAAAAGTGTCTATTAAATGCAATTAATCAATCAATTTTTTTAAGGATTTTGAAATAGTTGCTATGCGAAAAGACTTCTTGGTAGTTTTAGAAGCTATCTAAGGTACAATCAAAGACTCCTCCCAGTATAAGATTTCCTTTATAATTGTTGGAAATAAAATCTAGGTGTTTTTTAACCATTCCTGCTCCAATTCCTGGGAACCAATATAGATTAGCTAAGGTCCATATTCTGTTATTAAATTTAATTATAACAAATGCTAGTAGACCTTCTTTGTCTTCATATTTATAAATAACTTTTGGAGTGATTATGTTTTTCTTCCAGAGAATTGATACTCCTTTTGTCGTTGTTCTATAGGAGGATTGAGCTAAAACTATATAGTCCTTAGGGTTCCAAATAAAGCTATCATTAGTCTTAAAATGTGCTTCCTGGAGAAATACTACTTGTGCCTTATTTAGATTTAAATATTTTAGTAAGTTTGATCTTTTATTTGCATTATTTAAGCCATTAGTATTTAATGATAAGAATGTTAAATCTATTTCAAGTTATTGTTGGAAGAAACTTTTTGCTTCTTTTTTTTATTTTGATTATAGTAGTTATACCATATTATCTGATAACATTGGATGTTGCTTTTATGTGTGTACACTTGGGAGTGTAATTCAGTGTTCTTTCTTCTTTAAATATAAGTAGGGTAAAATTCTGATCAGGCTTTAAAAAAGTACTTCTATAAAACATTAATTATAAAGTATCAAATACAAGCAGATATGAATTTCCCATTAAACATGGAATGAAAGTCATTCTTAATCCAATAGATAAAGATAGATCTATTGGATTATCACTCATACCTTTAACCAACAATATCAACTGAGCTCCATATGTTAAATTATTATATGGATAATTTTCTTAAAAGAGATATGAAATTCTATATTATTCTATTATTGTTCTATAGTATTTTATATATCAGGATGGAATGTTAGTAGTGTAAGCAATTATTATGTTGACTTAGAAAATATTCAATATTTAGTTACCCTTAAGAGATCCCAAAATGTCATTTTGGATAAATTAAATGCAACAGAGGAGCATACACTAAATAAGCCAACAACAAATAGATTATTACTAAAATAATTGGACTTAAATGACTCTACAGGAGACAATGAGTGATTACCAATGAAATATGAATTTACTGTATGTGTACTAACTTCCTTTACTTTCCCACTCTTCAGATCACCAACTTCAACTTACACTTATGGAAAGATATGCCCCCGGATTCACGAATCCTCCGTGTAAGACTAAATAAGTCTTATTCAGAGGCTGCAGTTGAACGGTATGACGTCAGCGTGCCATGAATATGCATGAGGGCACGCGGACTCAACCGTAAGTCTTACACGGACCGTGTAAGAAAGCAGGGGGCGTGTCCAACTACCGAGCAGTCTAAATGTCCACGCCCCTGCAAGTGTTTAAAATAAAAGCAAATAAACAAGAGCAAGTCTGGTCAAATGTCCCTGCACCCAACACCTCACTGTCTGATATTGTAAACCCCCATCACAGTTCTAAAATGCATAACATTAATTTTTTTTAAATTCTCAAATTAGCTGCCTGTATTTGCGCGTGTGTGCATGGGTGTGCCCATTGCTTAGCTACAGTTAGCAATTCTGACATGGAAGAGCATAAGAAAAAATGTTTATGCAAATCACACCAAATAACAATAGCGTAATGGTAGAGCATTCGCACAAAGAAGAGGCATTCACGGTTCGAGTTCCACCACTCCCTTTCGTATTTATTTTTTAAATCAGTATATGGAATAATACCTGACATATATGTTTAAACATAACTAAAAAGCAGTGAAATGGCCAATGTATCAGTGAACAAAATAAATATTTTAAAGGATCCCAATATAAAATTGCCTGCAGTTAAGCAACGCTTCACCCAGCGCAATAGAGTTGCCCATAGTTCAATAGCGCTTCACCCAGTGCAATAGAGTTGCCCATAGTTCAATAGCGCTTTACCCAGTGCAATAGAGTTGCCCATAGCTTAACAACGCTTTACCCAGTGCAATGTGTTTGCGCGGACGTGCACGCCGCACCAACCAGGGCACCGTAGGGCACCAAGGAGCAACGTAGAGGAAAGTTGCTTAAATGCAGCTATACCCCCTAGCCTGTCTGGACAGTATGAAAATAAAAAAAAATGACAAGGCTCGAACCTAGGACTCTGTGCATCAGAAGCAAAGTACAGAACCACTAAGCCATGACAACATAGGGGAAACAGCCATTGTTAACATTCATATACTTATGAATGGTAGTTAACCATTACTAAGCAGGTCTGCAGTCAGCCGAGAATTTTACAAAATGACCAATCACAAAAAAGTGCGGGAAATGCAGCATATTTAAGCCCCACAGGCAGAAATACACGTCATAACTGATTGTAGCTCACATCTGCAGTTAGAATGTCTGGTGTCAGAGAGGGAACACGCTTCCGAGCGCAACGTTGGAGCATCGAGGAGTCGAAATACATGGTTTGGCTCCTTGTCCACTGTCATGAGTCAAGACTCCTGCAGGGCCAGTTCCAAGGGACGGAGTACAAGGCAGAGGCTTGGAACCGGTTAGTGCGTGACCTCACCAGTGCCACAGGCTTTCCTCGGACAGGTGAGCAGGTCCGTCACCACCATGCAGACCTGAAGAGACGAAAGCAAGACTGCTTGAACCAATGGATACAGGAGGCCCATGGGATGCAGGATGCCCCACTATTGAGTAAGTAGCCATGGAATGCAGTATGTAAGAATTGATAATGGAGTATGTATAATGGATAGGTATGTCTCAATATCCCTTCATTTACTTTACAGCTGCAGGTGACCGTGCTGCTAATCAGCAAGCCTATGCTGATAGGCTGCTAAGGCTGCGCCACCAGGCAGGTTAGTGATTATTCTGCATGTATTGTTATATAAAATATGGGAGAGAGCATGACAGAAAGTATTGTAGTCCAATAATACAGCCATAAAATTGCCTGAATAAGTCCTCTGCATGTACTGTCAGATAAAAATGTCAGAGAGGCAGAAAAAGAGTGCAGTAACCCATTAAGAAAGGTAACATATGTCTGGAATAATATCTCTGCAGGCACTGTCATATAAAATAAGTGAGTGAGCCTGAAAAAGGGTGTTCTAACCCATTAATAAAGGTATAATATGTCTTGAATATGTCTGCCATATACACTGTTAAAACAAATAAAGGAGTGAGCCTGTGGAAAAGTGTGTAATGTCATTAATAAAGGTCTAAAACCCAGAGTGTGTCTGTGTCACAGAGTTTGAAATGTTGTTGTACCCTTGCGTTATAGAAACAGTACTGTTTGAAAAGGTGCTGGCAACCCAGAGTTGTGCAGTCCCATATAAAGTGGGTAATGGAAGTGCTAGTAGCTGTGAAACATATATACAGTCCACAACAGTCAGTTACTGGCTGGCATGAATAAGTAAATCTGGCACATGTGTGGCATGTTATTTTTCCCCAGAAATGTGAGTGTGTGTCAAGAAATGCAGGGTTCTGTACAAATTGAAGTGAAAATGTCATGTGAAAACATCCCAGATATGTAGATAAAGAAATATAAATGCAATCAAGAAATATGTAGCAGTAACATCTGCATCCTGGACAGTTAGTATGTCAGATATAGGTCAGGCATATATATATTGAACTAGCCAAACCCATTACACAACCTAATGTATGGTGGCAATTATAATAATACATGTAGGGGATATACACTTGCAGTCACTAGGAATGTAGTGTAGACGAAAAGGTAATTATAAGATGTTAACCGAGGTTTTTTTACACCCTACTGTATGTGCATAAACCATGCAATTCCACACCTCAATGGGTAGGTTTAATCTTACATATTTGTTGGGACATATGTCCTATTGTTCTATAAATATTTGCATTCACGTTGATGCATGTGCCCTGTTTAAACACCACAATCATGGTGGCCTGTTGCTACCAAACATCCCTGCATGCTGTTGGAATATCCACTGTGGTTCAATATATGTATGTGTTATGCTTCCTGTTCAACTGTTGTAACCTTGGTGTGTTGGGTTAATGGGAATATTATTGCATGCTGTTACAACTAATCTGGAATGCTGTTTTGATTATGTTGTCATTAAACACACCTAATCACAGAACGTATGGGAAGGCCGGTCCCAGTGGACCCACCTGTCCCTCCTCAGCTGGCGAGTGCACCTGGCACCAGCAGGTCCGGTGCCCAGCCCGGGCTCCCCTCCTCCATTGGTCCTGTGCCACCTTTGGGTGGAAGCACTGCAGGGGATGGGGCTTGTCCCCCCTGTGCAAGCATGGGTGGAGAAGGGCCACCTGTCACCCTTCAAAGGTTGTGGTGCATAGGGAAATCCAGCATTCAGTCGCTGATCCCCTATGCCAGCTCGAGGTGAGAGTGGTGCATCTCACGGGTGAGCCTGTCTGTCATACACCGCCCCCAGCACAGCCACCCTCGGGCTGTGAAGGTTCAGTGGTGACTGCCCATGGGTGGGGATCTCAGTTCCACTGTTACCATCTGTGGGCTTATGGGCTTGCGATTTCCAAACATCCGGCCCCGTCATTTGTGTTCCCAAACCCCATGTGTCATACACTGTCCCTGTATGAGTCTTGTCTGTCTTGTCTGTTTACCTTCCCAACCTACCTCCCTGGATATACCTACTTCCTCTACCTCACTTCCCACTCTCACCTAAAAAAAAAAAAAAAAAGGGCAATCTGTACCCACAAAAAAATGACACCCCATACATAGCTGCCCATTTCGCACACATGTCAATTGGACATGTAAGCTGATAATTAGAATTGGCAGTACAGCATACTTTGTTGTCCTCACCCCTCTCCCAGGGGTGGAAGGTTTCAAATTTCACTCCAAATTCATTGCATATGCACAGCTGTTGCTGTTAAAGAAATGGGCAGCTATGGACCTTACCTACACCAGTCCTGCACATCCCGAGCTTGTTTACCTACTGTCTGTCCCTCTTTGTGCCCCCTTTTTCACCACTTTCCTATCTCCCCATTTTCTTTTCTTTAAAAGAAATTAGCGCGGGGGTTAGCGGGAGTAAGCACTTTTAAGCAGTAGTAAGCGGGATTAAGCGAGTGTGCGCATGTGTACGCTTAGCTAAGCGTCACGCAAACCTGGGCAAACCCGCTTACAACTGCTTAAAAGTGCCTTAGTCACTCTATGGCGGGATCCTTGTTTTGCTGAGCAGCTTAAAAGTGCCTTAGTCACTCTATGGCAGGGCCCTTGTTCTGCTGAGCAGCAAAAGAAAAAACCTCTGACAGTCTCGAACCCCAGACCATTGACACAATAGACTGCATGAATTACCACTAAGCCACAGCACATTTACAAACAACTTGGTTCTGAAATAAATATATCATGCATTACAATGAGGGAATGTAAATGGAAATTAGGAATGGTATAACACAAATCCTTTTCGGTGGGTCTTTTCCAGCAGTAGTTGTGGAATTGCATGACATGACTGTGAAAGAAGAACCAGCCATCCTAGCAGGGAATAATGTTACAGTAGCATCTTACAAACACCACACAGTATCACACCAGGATAAATACTGGCCACAGGAATACAGTGCAATAACCATATTTGTATGGCAGTTAATTGTGTAAGTGAGAAAAAAGTACATACTCCCATGTATCCTGTGTTAGCATTTGGAGGGGTGCGTACATGTCTACACTGAGATGTATGTACTGGAAGCAGCAACATTCAGGTTTGAGTACAACAAGCATATAACTGGCTACAACCCTAGCATTAGATAAGAGACATATACCAACCTTCAGACTGACACAATGGTGTCCAGAGCAAACAAGCATGGGCCCCACCTTGGAAATCTGAAAGGGCTATGCCTACTTAACCTAGCATTTTATAGCAGTGGGCTGCACTCAAAAGTGAGTAATGCAATCACCAAACAGCAGGCTGCATGCAATTACTGAATGGTGGGCAGCAATTGGTGCAGAAGCTGTCACATGCACAAGTGCAGATACCTAGAAAAGCAGGCTGTACCTGCAGTCCACACATGCAATTATATCATTACAGGTGCTGTGAGATAGAGAATGAGAGTGAGAGAGAGAGAGACAGACAGACACAGATGCAGACTGAGACAGAGACAGAACACAGTGAGAAACTGAGACAGAAAGTTAAATAGAGTGTGAAACCCAAAACAAACCACCAATAAAAAAAAAAAAACTACAAAACCGTAACACACGGAGCAGGGAAATACAAAGGTAAGGTATGTAACTCACATATATGTGTTGGCATGTTGTAGATGTTCCTGAAGAGTACTGTACACACTGCAAATCATCCATGTGTGGCAGCAGTATGTATCTATCTGTATCTGCCCATGTGCATAGGGCAAGGGACATACTGCAAGTGTTAGTGAAGGGTGGACAGATATATATCAGTGAAGGTTGATATGTGCATATATCCATGTAGGTCATAGTGTGTGGCTTAGAAAACAGCATGCAGTGCGCATGAGCGGCCTTAGGTAAACTGGTGCCCTAGGCAAAAAGGCTCCACGGCGCCCCCTACCACACTTCCTGGTGCTCCCATCCTTGTCTTACTACACCACATAAATAGTGGAAAAGCACCCCTGCTAGAGTGGCGCCCTAGGCGGCCGCCCAGTTGGCCTATGCCTAAGGCCAGCTATGGTAGTGTTGATATATGTTATGTGGGGGTTAAATGCTGCGGGACAGATTTGTCAGATCTGCTGTGTTACAGCCAATGAGGCCTGCTAATGCTACAAGGGCTGAGGACACCCACATGCATTCTGCACAACACTGTGCAATTTAATCACATACCTGTACATCCCACAACTGTCACATAAGTGATATCCCCACCATGAAGGATGGACTGTACATGTGTCTATATGTACATCCATGTGTACAGCAATGGATGTGTACATGTATGTGTATAGATATGCATACATATATATATATATATATATATATATATATAT
Organism: Protopterus annectens; assembly: GCF_019279795.1. Taxonomy (NCBI): domain Eukaryota; kingdom Metazoa; phylum Chordata; order Ceratodontiformes; family Protopteridae; genus Protopterus; species Protopterus annectens. The sequence goes on from NC_056735.1 coordinate 787,693,582, forward strand.
ATATATATATATATATATATATATATATATATATCTATAGAGTGAGAGAGAGACACAGAGACACAGAGAGACACGGGGTCAAATGTACCACAACAGGTGTGTGGTGACCAAGGCATGGACTGTAGACAAGTGTTGATACTGCAGTGCCATTCCACCTTCCCAAAACAGTGTACCCATTAACTACCACATAGGTAGAGATCTACCTAACAGTGAAGGTGTGATAAGGGAACATGGGACACAGGTGGACAGTAACCTCCACTTTGATGAAGACAGTACCACACTACACCTGTAATCTGTCTGTGTGGTATGTGTCATGACAACAGGTGTGTCATCTATGGAAGTATAGGGTAGAGTTCCCCTCTACTCATCAAAATGCCCTGTGTGGTATGTACTTCACATGACAACTACACCAGGTGAACAGGCCACAGACAGACCTTCCAGAGGGTAATACTGGCCGCAAACAGATGCCCTATGCAGACTGACTCACAAAACCACAACTACACTGTATTGCGTACTGGCCACACAGAGGTGACCTCTGCCAGACATACAGAGGTATGTCACACCCATAGCTGGGTGACAACCACCATGGCAACATATCACAATCCCTCCGGGATACATGCTGTAGGGCCCTAAACCTTGTCAGCTAACTAAACGGCACATGCTGGAGGGATAGGTTCCCATCTCAGAGATATGCCATACACCGGAATAGACCACATAGCAATAGCAAACAAGGCTCCTCCTTAGCAGTTGTTATAAATACCCCTGATGATTGTGTGGGAGATTGGTAATATACCCCAGGAAACACCTCTGTGGTTCAGGTTGCAGAGGCAAGTGAAATCAAACTACATGAGTGTCAAAGGCCAGGGTAGCATATGGCTAGGCTGCCGTAGGCCCTAGGGCCAATAGCATATTACCTACCTATGACACTATGCACTTACACATGTACTTAATGCAATAGCTGCTATGTGAGGTTGAATAAGTGTAATGCTGAATGTGTGCAAGGTCTGTAAAGGCGTGATAGCTTAGTGTGATGTTGTATCTGACATGGGAGTGCCTATCCTAGCTGTGAGGACAGCAACTGATGTGTAATGTACTGTTAGGCAGACATAGTAGTACGGCATATGATGTGACGTAGTTCTCCATTGACGAATGTGGTGTCTCATTGTAAGCTAAAGCAATACATGTATGCTTAGTGAGTGGTACTGCTGGTGAATCCATCACCAGTATGAACTGTAGTACTACCTGAAGCTGTAGGCCTAAACAGCACAGTATGGTCTGTGTTCACATTGCTTGGAAACATTGTCATGTGTGTTTCCTGTAGTCTCCACAGAGGACAGAATCAGAATTCAGGCATAAGGGTGTGTAAGTAGTGGCACACAGTACCGTATGGTACACAAGTAATGCTCATCTGTGTTGGCATACAGTGGTACATTGTATGTTTGTCTGATGTGTGTGCGATTATGCCTGTACAATGGCTGCAATCATATATGTGTTACAGGGTAAACATGTGTATCCAGCAACATATATAGTCTGTTACAGCAGTATGCTACCTATAGTAACAACTGGACACATCTGTTAGGCAGGGCTATGGCATCAATGACTAGGGTGGTTGATTTGTACTACTGTACCTGTACTTTACATCCATTGCAATGGATGACATATCTGTTTGTGCATCGGTGTGATATACACCCCTGTCTTGAGGTTGTGCAATGTGTCACAAACAGTGTGTTGGGTACTGTTGTATAGTGGTGTGATATATAGAGCCTGCCAGGCAGTGGTAGTTAGTTGTGGCCTGAAAACCAATAAGTGGTATTGAATGTGTGTAACCTCTGACAGACAATAGGATGGTATATATGTCAGTAAAGTGATATCTGTGGGTAAAGGTGTAAAGTGTGCCACAGGACACTCTCACACATATTGTTCATATCTTTTTCAGCCAGATGGCCCACCAATGCAACCCAGCGTACACAGTGCATGAGGAAGAGGTGATACTCCACAGCCTATTACTGCGGTACACAATGCTCTTCTCCAGAAGCAGCCAGCACCAGCAGGAGCGGACTGCACTGTGGCAGGAACTTGTTTGTCGAGTAAATGACATAGGCATGCATAACCGGACATAAGAGCAGGTACGCCATCACTGCAGTGATTTAATAAGACAAGTCCAGCAGCGTGCATCTGATATCCAAAGACAGCAGCTTGCCACAGGTGGTGGGGTTGCCATTCATACTCCCCTCACCAGAGCGGAGGAGCTGCTCCTAAGCATGGTGGCTCCTGGACAACAGCTACATCAACCTCTGACATGTGTTGTAATGGAGGCTGGAGCCACCCAGCACATCCACCTGGAGCAAGCAGGTAACATGCCCTATCTGTAGAATACAGTTAACTGTATTGTTAGATTATGTGTACGTGAGATGAGTACTGTGTGTTTAGCAGATCTGCTGCCTAGTGTTGTGCAATACGGATAGTTTGAATAATATCCCTACACCTGTCACTGTTGACTGTTGTTGTACAACAGTTTAGCATACCCACTGTAGCAATGCCACAGTTGTGGCCACTGACGAACCCTCTCATATTCTCGTAGGTCCCTCTGGTGTGATGGCAGGGCAGCCAATCCATGCTGGTGAGTGTGTTATACCTGCAATGTTGTTAATGAAATATGCATGTCATAGGTGAGGTGTAGGCCATGTACACGTAACACACCTATGCATAATGCATGCTGTCCATGTTTGCTGTGAGACGTTGCACAGCTCAGTAATGTCAGTAGCTGCCTCAATGACATGCAATACACAGGGCATGACACAGTTGTGGCAACCCCGTACTGCACATTGGATAGGCATAGTTGCAACACCTGTACACAACATAACACATTTATCACATGCAGTACACAAAGTCATGCTACATATGGCGTAACCACACACCCGCTGTAAGGTCACACTTCAGTATCCCACATGTCATTCACACACACATGGTGTATCTCAGGGGTAGATGCTTATCATGGGGCTGTGCAACACTCTTCAACACATTACACAGTCATGTTAGGCAATGCTCTCTACTGGGCACCTCATACACCCATGTACAAAGTGGCTGTGTAATAGTGAACGTATCCAAGGCACTGTAGTTCAGGTACAGCATGCTAGGCAGTGCTCTGTCACACAGTAGTAGCTGTGAGTGACCACAAGATGCATGATGATGATGATGGCACATGGTACTGCACCCCATCCGGTTGTAGTGACCACAGTACTACACATAGCAGTCTTTGCTGTGCACCTCATTGTTCTGTGTGCGCAAACATATGCACATATACACACCATGCATAACATGTTGTGTGTGTGCTTACATATGCTAGTATACACATTTTGCACATCAGCCGCCATCTTTACAAAGAGTCACAAAAATGTCCTGGAATGCTATTGGGTGTATAGATCACATGACACACATTGGGTATGTGTGATGTTTAATGTTGCAGTCATGTAGCATGCCATGTCATGACTGGCACTGACATATCTGCAATATGTCCCCCACTCACCATAACCACTGTACAATGTCCATGTCGTGCATTGGGATTCCTTCACATCTACATGCACCACTCATGCCATGTCTGTACATTGCATGCATTTGCTACACCTGTGCCCACTATTATGTGCTATGGACACAGACACTGTCATCAGACATGGAAATCTATGTGTCACACAGATAACACATGCAGCCATGGTATGTATACCACTGAGTGATGGTGCACATGACATTGCAGAGCAGATAATACTTGCACAGCAATGTTGTGTCCATATACACATTGTGTTCCAGGGTGTACCCAATCACTCAACAACTACACAGATGCATCAAAGCCATGTATAATGTCATTAGATAGGGCTGTCTACACTTGCACTGCATGGTATTGAGCAACACATGGTCTGCATGCTGACACGTGTGTGGTGACTGTTTGCCTTGTGATACAGTCACCCACCATCACCCACTATTGTGTATGTGTTGGATTGCTGGTGTGTGTGTGTGTGTGTGTGTGTGTGTGTGTGTGTGTGTGTGTGTGCTGTGGTGAGCAGTGTATGTCTGTGCATGTGTGCATGTGTGCATGTGTGCATGTGTTCATGTGTGCATGTGTGCATGTGTTCATGTGTGCATGTGGTCATGTGTTCATGTGGTCATGTGTTCATGTGTGCATGTGTTCATGTGTGCATGTGCGCATGTGTTCATGTGTGCATGTGTGCATGTGTGCATGTGTTCATATGTGCATGTGTGCATGTGTGCCTGTGTGTTAACATCATGTACAGATTGTAAAGTGTGTTTCCTATCTTCCTTCCATAGGTGCTGAGTTAGGGGTGGCTGAATGCAGCAGGGAACCTGATGTCACCGCCACTAATAGTAGAGATGATGAGACATGTATTGTGGCACAGGAAGGTCTGACAGGGTCTGTTGTTGGTCCACCAATCGACATTACACAGAGGTCAACCCCATCTATGCGCACACTCATACTGCCAATACTTCCCTGGTCACCAATGGCCATAGCTGAGGGACAGCATACAGTTGGCATTGACCAGGAGAGTGTGGTACCTAAGGCACGTGCATCCCCTCACAGCAACCATAGCTGGATTACCAGAACGGTACCACATAGGCGGATGTCCAGGGGTTCTCGGGGGAGCACCACTGTTGTATTACCTCTGGCAGACGTGCCCCCGGAGGTATTACAACCTCCAGTATGTTCTGGGCTGTAATGCAGGCACAGACACATATGGAACGGTACACCCGACAGAGACTAAGGGCACAGAGGGCCCATTACACTGCTATCAATGACAGCATCTGTGACCTTGCCAGTGCCATACGGAATTACACCGAGGTCATTGATAGCCATTGGAGGGAGACATTAGATGTCCTCCACAATGTGTTAGCCATGAGCCAGGACCATGTGGGATGGATGAAAAGCCGACGCAGATTCATGCCAGCAACAGCATCAGCTGGCAGTCGTCGAGGACGGAGCATGGATAACAGCCACTCCCGTAGTGACAGTACCAGCCCCAGCAATGCTGGGGCTGGCCTGTCTAATTGACCATCCTACTAGACCATGTGCACGTGGAGCTGGCCAGTCCCAGCAGGGACATGGGTCCAGTCATCATACCTCTGCCTCTGATGATAGCACCCAGTCAGGGTTGGTACCCGATACTGCCCGTAGCACCCCTGCTAGGCACAGGTACTGTGTCCATGGCTGGAGACAGTGATCTGTATGGCCTAGCAGGTACAGTATGTGGCTGTCCCACAACTGCCCGTATATGGCAGCCACATGGTGGAGTTGTGTGCATGCAGACACACACACATTTACCATACAACTAGGGGTCACACATACACACACATTACATCAACATTGGCCCATGCAGTACTGTTGTCCCTCACACACACACACACACACACACACACACACACACACACACACACACACACACACACACACACACACACACACACGCACACACGCACACACACACACACACACACACACATACACACGCACATGCCAATTGGATGGGTCAATGTTGGGCTCTGGCAAACCTACAACACACCCTGTGCATATGATGACACCTGTGCCACCTCCTGTCATCTGTCACATTGATGCAGAAATAGGCTAACATGGTTCTGATGCACAGGGTGACTTTATAGCAGTGTAGCAATAGTAACAAGTTGCCAACAGGAAAGTGTACTGACATCCTTGTAGGTATATCTGAGCAGGCATTATGCATCACAGCTCTGATAGTCATTGTAGCATTGTTTACACCAGTGTTAGGTCTGAGTATGTATTGTCCACCCATGTGCCACTTGGCTGAAGTGTACAGTGTTGCCAGCATGTGCTAGTGAGTGGACAGTACGTGTGTGATGTGTGCATTACAAATTAGTGGGTGTACATCTGTGAACATGGTGTGTGCGTACTGTCTGCATGTACGTGCATAGTGGACACGGTGGATGTGCGACATACCCTGTTCTACACATTGTTAACATCTCATGGTATCTTTCGATGGCCAGTATGCATTCTACTAAAGATATGTACTAACATGGGTACACATGTGTGTATGACATGGGTTGGCACTATGCTGTGGGTGATACCATTGATATCTGCCAATGATCTGCAGTCTGGTAGTATACACCACCTCAACAGCATGACTATAACCAATCATTAGATGATGTCCTGACAAATGACTCACAGTTGTAGGGAACTCAGTAACAGTTGGATCCTTCCAGTACTATACTATAACAGTAACCACTAGTATTGACCGCCACACGTTCCTGGGACCACACCTGTGTGGCATATAGCCCTCTTAGGTACATGCAAACACACTAGGGATATGTCCATCCACATCTGGAAATGCATGCATTGGCCTACACTGCATTCCCTGGATGGGACGCATATTCTACACAAGGGTATCATACAGGCAGATACCTGTTGTCCAATACATGCTGTATAGCAGTACACCGTCTATGGCATAGTCATCCACATTTACTATACATACTATCCCGACAGCACCACATAGGTGGTAGCCCTGAACATGTATGTTGGGTACCAATGTGTACAGACAGACACGTGTTATGTCATCTGTCCCTTGGTATCCACATATCCATAGGTATTGTGGGGTCTCTCGGTGTTTCACATAACACATTAGGGGCCTGCATGAATATCCACAGGGCTGGTGCACACCTATAATGACTGTCCATTATTGCCAGTTGTTGTTGTGTATGAACATGTCTGACATATACCCTGGAAATTACCCTCACTCACAGTACTCTATAGTACGTGTCATGGGTGTGTGTGGCAGGGATGTCCTTGGCCACGGATCACTACATTGGCCAGTCTTGACGCATACATACATATGTGACCTATGATCTGAGAAGCAGCAGCACAATCTGTCGAAGGTTACAAATGTATTCATGTAGTATCCAGGCTTCACACCTATGTACTCATTGAGGTCACATGTACACAAATTTATTTGACATGCAGATACTCGATGCGTGCAATGCACATACTTTTTGAAACATATGTCATACCATAGTAAAAGCAAAATCCACACAGCAATGACCACCTGTGGCGCGCGCGCACACACACACACACACACACACACACACACACACACACACACACACACACACACACTCAGTGTTTGCAGGACCCAAACCCCACTATGTTATGATACTAAAAAGATACGCATTACTACAGTGTGCTATATGCAATACTCGGTGGTTTTTGTTCCCCTTGAATATTTGTAGGATGCTGACATCATTAGACTTTCCGAAGAGGGATGTACGTCTTTTAATGTGTTTTCCCATTCTCCAAAAAGGCTACTCCTCTCAAAAGAAATCACACACATACACACCGCCCTCCTTTCCAAAGAGGGATGTACATCTTTTAATGTGTTTTCCCAGTCTCCAAAAAGGCTACTCCTCTCAAAAGAAATCACACACATACACACCGCCCTCCTTTCCAAAGAGGGATGTACATCTTTAATGTGTTTTCCGCAGTCTCCAAAGAGGCTACTCCTCTCAAAAGAAATCACACACATACACACCGCCCTCCTTTCCAAAGAGGGATGTACATCTTTTAATGTGTTTTCCCAGTCTCCAAAAAGGCTACTCCTCTCAAAAGAAATCACACACATACACACCGCCCTCCTTTCCAAAGAGGGATGTACATCTTTTAATGTGTTTTCCCAGTCTCCAAAAAGGCTACTCCTCTCAAAAGAAATCACACACATGCACACCGCCCTCCTTTCCAAAGAGGGATGTGCATCTTTTAATGTGTTTTCCCAGTCTCCAAAAAGGCTACTCCTCTCAAAAGAAATCACACACATACACACCGCCCTCCTTTCCAAAGAGGGATGTACATCTTTAATGTGTTTTCCCAGTCTCCAAAAAGGCTACTCCTCTCAAAAGAAACCACACACATACACACCGCCCTCCTTTCCAAAGAGGGATGTACATCTTTTAATGTCTTTTCCCAGTCTCCAAAAAGGCTACTCCTCTCAAAAGAAATCACACACATACACACTGCCCTCCTTTCCAAAGAGGGATGTACATCTTTTAATGTGTTTTCCCAGTCTCCAAAAAGGCTACTCCTCTCAAAAGAAATCACACACATACACACCGCCCTCCTTTCCAAAGAGGGATGTACATCTTTTAATGTGTTTTCCCAGTCTCCAAAAAGGCTACTCCTCTCAAAAGAAATCACACACATACACAGCGCCCTCCTTTCCAAAGAGGGATGTACATCTTTTAATGTGTTTTCCCAGTCTCCAAAAAGGCTACTCCTCTCAAAAGAAATCACACACGTACACACCGCCCTCCTTTCCAAAGAGGGATGTACATCTTTTAATGTGTTTTCCCAGTCTCCAAAAAGGCTACTGCTCTCAAAAGAAATCACACACATACACACCGCCCTCCTTTCCAAAGAGGGATGTACATCTTTTAATGTGTTTTCCCAGTCTCCAAAAAGGCTACTCCTCTCAAAAGAAATCACACACATACACACCGCCCTCCTTTCCAAAGAGGGATGTACATCTTTTAATGTGTTTTCCCAGTCTCCAAAAAGGCTACTCCTCTCAAAAGAAATCACACACATATACACCGCCCCCCCCCTCACACATACTTTGCAGGACACAAACCCCTACTTGCCTTTGTTATGATGCTAGAGAGATACGCATTAACACAGCATGCTATATGCATTACTTGGTGGTTGCTGTTCTCTTGAATATTTGTAGGATGCTGACATAATCAGACTTTGCAAAGAGGGATGTACCTCTCTTAATGTGTTTTCCCAGTCTCCAAAAAGGCTACGCTTCTCAAAGGAAATCGCACACAAACACACATGGCATTTGCAGGACTCAACCCCCTACCTACTTATGTTACGATGCTAGAGAGATACACATTAACACACCGCCCTCCCCCCCTCACACACACTTTGCAGGACACAAACCCCTACTTGCCTTTGTTATGATGCTAGAGAGATACGCATTAACACAGCATGCTATATGCATTACTGGGTGGTTGCTGTTCTCCTTGAATATTATAAAATGCTGACATCATCAGACTTTGCAAAGAGGGATGTACGTCCTTTGATGTGTTTTCCCAGTCAGTCTCCAAAAAGGCTACTCCTCTCAAAGGAAATCACACACACCCAGAAATCACACACACTTCGCATTTGCAGGACTCAAATTCCTACCTATTTATGTTATGATGTTAGAGAAATACACATTAACACAGTGCGCTATATGCATTATTGGATGGTTGCTGCTCTCCTTGAATATTTGTAGGATGCTGACATCATCAGACTTTGCAAAGAGGGATGTACATCTTTTAATGTGTTTTCCCAGTCTCCAAAAAGGCTACTCCTTTCAAAGGAAATCACACACACCCCTCCTCCCCCCAGAAATCACACACATACACATGGCATTTACAGGACTCAAACCCCTACCTACCTATGTTATGATACTAGAGACATACACATGAACATAACATAGGAAGGGGTTTGAGTCCTGCAAACATTATGTGTGTGATTTCCTTTGAGAGGAGTAGCCTTTTTGGAGACTGGGAAAACACATTAAAAGATGTGCATCCCTCTTTGCAAAGTCTGATGATGTCAGGATCCTACAAATATTCAAGGAGAACAGCAACCAGCCAGTAATGACTATAGCTCGCTGTGTTAATGCATATCTCTCTAGCATCATAACATAAATAGTTAGGGGTTTGAAGCATACAAATGCCAAGTGCATGTGTGTGATTTGAAGGGGGGATGCATGTGATTTTCTTTGAGAGGGGTGTGTGCGTTATGATGCTAGAGAGATACGTATTAACACAGCACACTATATGCATTACTGGGTGGTTGCTGTTCTCCTTGAATATTTGTAGGATGCTGACATCATCAGACTTTGCAAAGAGGGATGTATGTCTTTTAATGTGGTTTCCCAGTCTCCAAAAAGGCTACTCCTCTGAAAGGAAATCACACACACCACTCTAAAAGGAAGTCACACACACACCCTGTTCTGCAAAGTTTCACATGTTGATCACGTGTGGTCATTGTGCCCCTATACTCTTCACAACCATGCTTGGTTACTATGCCACCTTTGGGATGTACCTTACCTGACACCTGCAGCAACTGTAATGGCCACAAATGTTACTCTTCTAGCAGATGTAGGGACTCACACAGATGCCCTGCACAGTTCTGATACAGTAACTGCAGCTCTGCTCAGTCACTTACCACCTACACGGATGTGTTGTGTGCCTGTAGTTGAAGGCAATATCTGACCCAGACTTACTGGACATGCTCCACCTCAGGATATCTGACTCCCTTGCTGCTACACACTCCTGGGACATGTACCTCAGCACTGATGTCAAAAGGACATGCTTGGGGGACAGATTATTATCAGAAAGCCTCCACTCACTCCGGAGTGTAGTCCCGGTTTTGCATAGGCAGAGCCACCCACTGACCACCTACAGATGAAATCTTGACAAGTGGATGGGTGATCGCATGTTTACCCATGGGATATCTTCTGGGTCCCTGCTAGACAGAGGCACAATAAACTGAATGTAAATGGGCTATCTTGTGTGACCTACTATTCACAGGCACAGTGCTCTGATTTGACTGGGTTGCAGTAGCCAAACACACTCTGGCTATGCTTGTACATGCCCTAGGGCAGATAGCCTAGTATCAACCTCTGAACCTATGATAATTTTCATGATGCACAATGTTTATTGCTGATACTATTTGCAGGTTTTTATCATCTTTGCTTTCACACTTTATATGAACCGCTTAGGTATCTGCAGAACATATTTGCTTATGGCAGGGTTCCACTGTATTATATATGTCTGTTGTCATATAAGTGTGTGCACAGGGCAGATTGCTGTGTAGTGAGAGGTCCTGGCTTAACACATGCAACTGCCTGCTATGTGTGGCCCAATGCTTTACTCCAACATGACCTAAGTGTGTGAGCATGTCCATTTCAGACTGTCAGTGTTCTGTTGTCTGACATTTGTCTCATGTATTCAAGTGTGTGAGCATGCCCAGTGTGACCTTTCAGTATGTTGCTGTCTGAGGTCCAATATATTTGTTGATGTATGTCTTCATGCCCATTATTAACATTTGTACTGTGTGTGTTGAAAGTCAGGTTCTATTCTTACTGCAGGACTCACCATTGTGTCATAAATCGACAGGGATTATGCTGTACCTGCAGGGTTTCCATGAAATACTTTGAATAGACTTATCAACATTTCTTCATACAGGCTAACCACTGCACTGCTGTCATGGTTTAGTGGTTCTGTGCTATGACTATAGTGCACCGTATCCTGGATTCAAGGCCCATTGCCACTTATATTTTCATACTGAGCAGACCAGACTGCTTAGGGGCCAGTAGAACAAATATGAGCATGTTGGCTTTTGTTCAGCTATGCCCTACCTAGACCCAGCTTGTCCAGCATTGCTCAATATTAACCATCATTGCTGGACATAGGCCAGGATTACTCTACATTGACCACATTTGTAGTAGTTGGTGTGTGCGATTTTGTTTACATTGACTTCATGATGGTAAATGCTGTTTAGCACTGCTTTATATTGCTTAACACATGGCAATCATGCCTCAAGTGTTGATGCAGGGCTGCCTATGTTGGCTGCACATACTACACTCCCTAAACATGTTTGAAAGCAGATAGTGTCAACTTAGGCATCCCTTTTACTATATGTGCGGGTCAGAGGGAGGTATCATTTCCAGAGTGCCTACTGAGCCAGTGTTTGTGCTATGCATTGCCTCTTTGCCAAGGCCAAAGCATACTGGGCATGCCTCCTTCTGCCTACTGGGGAAGGCTCAGGTTGTTCCTCCTCTGAGTCATGCTCTGCCTGTGATGGCCTTGGCAATGGTGGGGGGGCTGTTTGGCCCAGGCCTATGCTGGTCCTGCTGCAGCTGTTTTCACAGGATCATATTATGTAGCATAGCACATACCATGACAATTTGGGTACATGTAGTTGGTGAGTACTGCAAGGCTCCATCAGATGTGTCCAGGTACCGGAACCATGACTTGAACAGCCCAAACACATGCTTGATTACATTTCGTGTTTGTGCATGTGCCTCATTATGGCATTTCTGTTCAGATGTGTGTGCATTTTTGATGGGTGTCATCAGCCATGGCTCCAGTGCATAGCCAGCATCCCCCACTAGGTGACCACGTGGGATGTCCCCATTGGCAAATGTCTGGTACAGCTGCGTCAGATGCCAGATATGGGAATCATAGTAACTTCCAGGGCAGCCAGCACACACATTCAGTATTATGCCCTGGGCATCGCACACAACTTGGCAGTTGATGGAAGGGAAGCCCTTGCGGTTGAAGTAGACCCTACCTCGCTCACCGGCTGGTGCTTTGATGCATATGTGCGTGCAGTATATTGCACCCACTACCTCAAGGTATTCCGCTATTTGCTGGAAGAGACGCATATTGCTGCCCAATACCTCACGGGAATTGGGGAAATATACATGATCACCGACATGTGCTGACATGGCATCCAGGAACTGGTGCAGTACCCTGGATGCTGATGCCTGTGATATCCCCATCATATCACCAGTTGGTCTCTGGAAGGTACCTGTTGCTAATATTCTTAGGCCAACACATACCTTAGTTTCCACTGGGATGGCTTCCCCTCTGTTGGTTCTGTGTATGAGGTGTGGCCTGCACAGCTCAACAATTTGCTGCAAGAGGTCTCTGTCCACTCTATAGTGCTCCACTATCTCCAGCTCATGAAGCCCCTGGTAGGTAACCCTGGGCCTGTACACTCTTCTCTGTCTACTCACTGTGGGTTGTCCAGCAGCATTTGCATTATCACCACCCTCAGCTTGTTGCATATGTCGTCTTATAACAGCAATGGCAGCCCCTAACATTTTTTGTCTCAGTAAAGCCTTTTTAGTTTTCACTTCAATTAGCTTACTGCAGTGTTGCAGTGTCTCTTGAGAGAAACATAATGGACTGTTGTTTGCAGAGTTTTAAGTGCTGGGCTGGGCTAGTGTTCTGCCTGGGTAATTGCCTGATTCTGATTGTTTTCACCTGCTAGCTCTACTAGTATTCCCTGGTAGCTTCCTACTATTTGTTGTGCTTTCTTTTTCCTTTCTGTTTCCCCGGGGGGGGGGAGCGCCGTGCACACAAGCGCAAACACGCACACAGCAGCTAGCACGCACGCACACATACTTACACAGACTAATGCTTGCTTATTCTTCTTAAAACATGGGCACACTGGTGCAAATGCACTTACAACTCTTTGCACAGTCTTACATATGCTTACTCAAGCCTACACATGCACACACGCTTACACGAGCGCACACTGTCTTACTTGGGTTTACTGGCATGCACACGAGTGCATGCACGCTCAGCAAGAAACTTTGGTGTTATCCATGGCATACACTTTCAATTTCTTGACTTTATCTGGCCTACCTGTTGACATACCTCTTTCACTATTATGTAAATGTAAGCTGATACATGTCACTCTGCTCCAATGAGCTTCACTCCTTTCATACATACCCCCCTCGTGATGTCACCTATCTTCTACTCTGTTACTCCCCTTATCTTACTCCTACACTCCACTGACTGTGCTCATTTGCTATGTAAACTTGCGATTCACTATCCTAAGTCTCATTTGCATAGGATTGCCTACTAATGCTTAATTACATCTCTTAGACTGAGCTTCCCCCCTTAGCAACCTCTACTCGGTGGCCATGTTGTCTTCAGCTTGCCATTCCCTTGCATTGTAAATTCATTTTAGCTATACAATCCATATTTGTGGATATTAATTATTAATTTTCTGCTTTTTAGGGCGCAGCGCATTTGCATGGCGCTGCGCTACGGTTAAACCCCAGTGATCAGGATAAAAAAAAAGTTATTTTATTTTTAATTTGCATCACTTCCCGTTGTCAGTGGCCGTATTTTTGGCCATTGGCATGCTTCCTCCTGTGAATGCATGCTTTTTTTCCAGCTGACATGGTTCCGTTTTGCTATTGCAGAACCATATTCAGTTATCAACTCAGTACATTTCTGCAAATAACACTACTCCTACTCGGACAGGTTTGGGTTTCCTGGATCGCAAATTTACCTCATTTGCATGGCTTTTGCCTGCAATTGAGGTAATTTGCATATCCCAGCCCTGTCCGTGTAGGACTAGTTTGGAGAGCTCAGCTGCACGCCCCTACTGGCTGCTCCTGGATCGCTCAGCGGACATGTTGGCTGCATGGAGTCTTACTGTACTCTAAGACTCCATGCAAGCCTTCATGAATCTGGCCCATGGTTTATCAGTGGTATCCTGACTCTGAGTAGAGGTGCCATACATTCTAGTGTGCAGTGCTTTTACATATTTATAGATTTACAAAGCAGAGTCTAAGAATGAACTATGATCACCCTGACAATTCCTGTCCTGCATAGGGCACCTCCTGCTTCCAGAATGGGTAATCACATCAGGTCTAGAATGAATGTGAAGGTACCTATATGGTAATCAAGACTTACCTTAAGTAAGTATTAATTAAATAGTATTTAGAGCATCTTAGAGAGTTCTCAGGGCAGTTAGAATGCTCTGAAGCCTCTCCTCCCTTGACCACAAACAGAGATTTCCCTTGATTTAAATCAGTACTAATAAAAGAAATTCAGCAAACATAGGTAAACAGAAATAACATTCAGTAGTCTGTCTTGTACATGACTCACAATCCATTAAACAAGTCAATGACTAACATCACTTTAGTAAACATTATAAAGAGAAATTAGAAAGAATTTCCTAGCTCTTTGAAATTTCTGATAAAGCAAAAAGTTAACAATAAGCTATTTTAACTAAAAGTATAACGCATTTCAATTTTACCTGGCATGTATACATTTCTACTTATATTTTAGTGCCGGTAGCTGTCTTTGAAATCTATACAATACTTCACTTCTTCAAATCATTCCTTTTTCAATTCAGGTTTTGTTTTGTCAAACGGCAATGATATTTCAAGGGCACAATTAATATTTAGACTAATGTTTCAAATAAATAACTTGTCAGTTGCCAATTGAGTTAGTTTAGAATGTATGGTTAGTGCAAATATAGCATGTTGCAAAAATAATATGTATTTTTTTTTCGTGTGCTCTAGAGACTGTCATATGCAAGTGACATATATAATGAAGCATATATAGAGCAGATAGCTTATGGATTCAGGATGTTAAAGTAAATTATGCTTATTAATCAGGCAGTTTCATTTAAATTCACAAATAATTTGGGAACATTTCAGTTGAGTTTCCAGGAATGTGTAGTCCAATATGAGTAACTGAGTCCACTTTTCCTCATAAACATATGTCACAATTCATTAAACTAAGCAGAGTCTAACATCTGTCTAATAAACCTTATAAAGACAAAGAATAGTAATTTCCTAGCTCTTCAAGCTTTCTGATATTGCAAAATGTTGACAGGAAGCTATTTTAACTAGAGGACTAAAACATTTCAATACTTCCTTGTGAATATACATTTTACTTTTACTGTAGTGTCAAAAACTGTCTTTGAAATCTATGCATTACTTCACTTCTTTCAAGTCATTCATTTTACAGTTCACATTATATTTTGTCAAAATATCAATAGCATTTCAAGGGCACATTTAATATTCAAACTGATATTTTAAATGAATAGCTATCAGTTGCCAAGTGAGTTTGCACAGAGTGCGAGGTAACTGCAAAAATAACATGTTGCAAAAAGTAATATGTATCTTTACATGTGCTCTAGAGACTGTCAGTTTCAAGTAACATATAAAATGTAATTTTACAGTGCAGACAGCTTGTGGAATCAGCATTTTAAAATGGGTAATACTTCTTAATCAAGCAGCTACATTTCAGTGTACATGTAGTTTGGGAACATTTCAGTTGTGTTTCCAGGAAAATGTAATCCTATGAGGATAAATCATAAAATATATACAAATAGTCCTATTATGCATTTATTTTCGCTTGTTTAGGTTGTTTTTCATTTTAATAACTAAAGAACATTACTTTTTCTTATTATTTGTTATCTGTGAGGCTAAATGCACTTCGCCGATTCACAGTGTCCTTAGAAACTGCAGCAGTTGTTTACTGTTGCTATGGCAAAGCAAATACAATGTGAAAAAAGCTTCACTTTTCTTAACCAACCGTACATTTTTCCCTCCTTTTTTTATGTATTTGTTAATACTAAAAGGAAATCATTGAAAGGACATATGTACATGAATGGAACATTTCAGAGTTAATCACGAACATGTCCCCAATCCCAATAAGCATAACAGTCTGCCAGATTCACAATGGCTTGCACGGAGTGTACAAGTAGAGTAAGACTCCATGCAGCCATCATGTCTGACGAGCGATCCAGGAACAGCTTGTAGGGGCATGTAAGAGAGCTCCTAAAATGTCTCCTACACAGACTGGGCTGGGACATGCAAATTACCTCACTTGCAGCCGAAAGGCATGCAAATGAGGTAAATTTGCGATCCAGGAAGCACAAACCTGTCCGAGTAGGAACTGTGTTAGCTGCAAAAATGTACTCAGTTGACAGTTGGTGATTTCCGATGTTTAAGCGTAGAGCAGCACCACGCAAATGGGGTGCACTAAAAAAAATCATAAAATAAGAAAATAAAAGCCACAAACGTGGAATCTATGAAAACTGTTAAATTACAATGTAAGGGAATAGCAGGCTGAAGACAACATGGCCACCGAGTAGGGGTTGCTAAGGGGAGAAGCCCAGTCCAAGACATGTAACCAAGCATTAGTAGGCAATCCTATGTAAATGAGTGTTAGGATAGTGAATCACACTTTTATATAGCAAATGAGCACAGTCAGTGGAGTGTAGGAGTAGGATATGGGGAGTAACAGAGTAGGAGATAGGTGACATCACAAGGGGGGTATGTATGAAAGTAGTGAAGCTCATAGGAGCAGAGTGGCATGTGTCAGCTGTCAGTTAGACATCGTGGAAAGAGGTGTGTCAACAGGTAGGCCAGGGAAAGCCAAGAAATGGAAGGTGTATCCTGTGGATAACACCAAAGTTTCTTGCTGAGCGGGTATGCGTGCGTGTGTGCGCCTGTAACCCCGAGTAAGACAGAGTGCATGCGTGAAAGCGTGAGTGTACGCGTTTAAGCCAGAGTAAGCATGTATAAGGCTGTTTAAAGACCTGTAAGTGTGTTTGCGCTGGTGTGTGGGCGTTTTAACCCAAATAAGCAAGTTTTAGTCCATCTAAGCATGTTTGTGTGCATGTGAGCTGCTGTGAGCGTGTTTGCACTTGTATGCTTGTCGCTCCCCCCTGAGGAAACAGAAAGGAAAAAGGAAGCACAACAAATAGTAGGAAGCTACCAGGGAATACTAGTAGAGCTAGCAGGTGAAAACAATCAGAATCAGGCAATTACACAGGCAGAACACTAGCCCAGCCCAGCACTTAAAACTCTGCAAACAACAGGGCAGTTTGTTTCTCTCAAGAGACACTGCAACACTGGAGTAAGCTACTAGAAGTGAAAACTGAAAAAGCTTCACTCAGACAAAACATGCTAGGGGCTGC
The DNA here is from genome assembly GCF_019279795.1 of Protopterus annectens. Classification (NCBI taxonomy): domain Eukaryota; kingdom Metazoa; phylum Chordata; order Ceratodontiformes; family Protopteridae; genus Protopterus; species Protopterus annectens. Next base: position 787,711,124 of record NC_056735.1, read on the forward strand.
CATTGCTGTTATAAGGCGACATATGCAACATGCTGAAGATGGTGACAGTGCAAATGCTGCTGGACAACCCACAGTGAGGAGACGGAGAAGGGTGTACAGGCCCAGGGTCACCTACCAGGGGTTACATGAGCTGGAGATAGTGGAGCGCTATAGAGTGAACAGAGACCTCCTGCAGCAAATTGTTGAGCTGTGCAGGCCATGCCTCACACACAGAACCAACAGGGGGGAACCCATCCCAGTGGAAACCAAGGTATGTGTTGGCCTAAGAATACTAGCAACAGGTACCTTCCAGAGACCAACTAGTGATATGATGGGGATATCACAGGCATCAGCATCCAGGGTACTGCACCAGTTCCTGGATGCCATGTCAGCACATGTCGGTGATCATGTATATTTCCCCAATTCCTGTGAGGTATTGGCCGGCAATATGTGTCTCTTCCAGCAAATAGCAGAATACCCTGAGGTAGTGGGTGCAATAGACTGCATGCATATACGCATCAAAGCACCAGCCAGTGAGCGAGGTAGGGCCTACATTAACCGCAAGGGCTTCCCCTCCATCAACTGCCAAGTCTTGTGTGATGCCCAGGGCATAATAATGAATGTGTGTGCTGGCTGCCCTGGAAGCTACCATGATTCCCATATCTGGCATCTGACACAGCTGTACCAGACATTTGCCAATGGGGGACATCCCACATGGTCACTTAGTGGGGGATGCTGGCTATGCACTGGAGCCGTGGATGATGACACCCATCAGAAATGCACACACACCTGAACAGGAACACCATAATGAGGCACATGCACAAACACAAAATGTAATTGAGCATGTGTTTGGGTTGCTCAAGTCATGGTTCTGGTGCTTGGACACATCTGGTGGAGCCTTGCAATACTCACCAACTGCATGTACCCAAATTGTCATGGTATGTGCTATGCTACATAATATGATTCTGCAAAAATAGCTGCAGCAGGACCAGCATAGGCCTGGGCCAAACAGCCCCCGACCATTGCCAAGGTCATCACAGGCAGAGAGTGACTCGGAGGATGAACAACCTGAGCCTGCCCCAGTAGGCAGAAGGAGGCGTGCCCAGTATGCCTTGGCCTTGGTAAAGAGGCAACGCATAGCACATACACTGGCTCAGTAGGAAACCTGGAAATTATACCTCTCTCTGACTCCCACATATAGTGAAAGGGATGCCTAAGTTGACACAACCTGCTTTCAAACATGTGCAGGGAGTGTAGTATGTACATCCGACATAGGCAGCCCTGCAGCACCACCTGAGGCATGATTGCCATGTGTTAAGCAATGTAAGGTAGTGCTAAACAGCATTTACCACCATGTAGTATATGCAGACTTGATGACCTTGACTATCATCCTACCCTCACCAAACATGATGCCACAGTATGAAGACAAGATGATCAATTACAACAATTGGCTTAAGTATTGGTGTCAGTGAAAGGGGATCCAATGCCTGTCAGCCTGGGATGACATGCTCGACAAGACGTGATGCTTCACTAGGGATGGCTTTCACCTGTCACCTGTGGCCTTTTGGATATTGCCAAAGGTTCTTGTCACCCCCATAGTGCCTTTATTAGGTAAGGCTCAAAAGACAAACCCACCTCCATAGATATCACAAGGGATAAGAAACTAGAAGTAATGCTACTCAATGCCAGAAGTCTAAACTGCAAGATGCATGGACTCCAAACTCTCCTCAGCATGGAAAATGTTGATATCTGTGCAGTAACAGAAACCTGGTTCAAGGCTCCCAAGAGCACCCTAGCACTAACAGGTTACACCTCATACCATGCTTTACAGCCACAAAACATGGAACAAACTACAAAAGGAGGGTGAGTATCAATATTTGTCAAAGATACCCACATCCCCAGGTTGGTGGCACAGTATGAAGCATCAGAGACTATCCATGTGTGACTAACAGTGGGTAAAACCGCCTTCCAGTTCATAGCCTGCTACAGACCACCCTCCTAAACTCAGGAACCACACTTGGCTGACTGGAGAACACATGAAAATATGAAGGTCTCCCCAAACACCATTATATTGGGTGACTTCAACTACCCAAACATAGACTGGGAGCATTACCCTAGCTGCAACTCCCTAGCCCAAAGGTTCCTAGAATTTATAAACTCAAATGCTATGGAACAACTTGCTACCACTCCCACAAGAGGGGAAAACATACTGGACCTGATCATCACCAACATGGGGACTCTATGCCCAAGACGAGAAGTGTATCCCTCACTGGTAAGATCAGACCATAGAGTAACCTCACTGGATATTCACATCCCGACCCCAGACCATGGCCAGAAAACCACAGTGAAAATTTTTCACTAAAGCAAATGTCACACTCCTCAAAACCGAGGTGGAATTCTTCACAGCCCCTGTGCCTGTGGAAAATACGGCCCAGACCTCAGAACCCTTTATAAACACATTCTATAAACACCTTCAGGAATGCATGGATCATGCAATCCCAAATAAAACCAAGATCCAATCCTCCAAAGGCAGGCATCCTGTCTGGTGAACCCCAGCCATAAAAAAACATACAATAGAAGGAGGAAGCTACTATATGATAGAGCAAAATCCCAAAAAGGGAAGGCATCTCTGATCAGTATTATTGAAAAACTACGGCCACACATAAACTTGTCTAAGGCCATATTTGAGATAAAAATTGTACAGGACACTAAGGATAATCACAAGGCTTTCTTTAGTTACGGTAGGAACCTGGGTGGAAATTCCCAGATATGCTCAGAATTAGTCCAAAATGGCAAACAATACACCAAACCCACAGACGTTGCCAACATCCGAGCTGACAGGCTCAGTGCAAATGTCCCCCCCCCCACCAAAAGGGCAAATATCTATCCCAGCAGAGTGCTGGCCCCCTGACAGCTCAGATGCACAGGTAACAGCCAGCCTCTCCAAAGCAAAACACACAGCATCAATGGGACCAGACAGTGTCCTGGGCTGTGTCCAACATGAACCCCAAGAAGAATTGAACACAAACATAAAAACACTGTTCAATCTCAGCCTTACCACAGGATATGTACCCAAAGAGCAGTGTACAGCAACAGTGGTCCCTCTCCACAAAGGTGGTGCCTCAATGGATACTGCAAACTATTGCCCCAGAAGCCTGACTAGCTTGGTCTGCAAAGCTATGGAAAGGATCATCATGGACCTCAGAAATAAAGATATTGGGGACCTACAGACACTGGATCCTACCCAGTTTGGCTTTGTTAAGGGCAGATCCTGCCTCTTAACCCTGGTTGAGTAATTTGAAACAGTCACCAAGGCCATTGATGAGGGGAAGGTGGTCCACACAGCCTACCTGGACCTCGCAAAAGCCTTCCATACAATATCCCACTTTGTCATTATAGATAAGCTCACCAGCTTCAATATAAACCCTTATGTCACTAGATGGGTTGCAAACTGGCTCAAGGACAGAACCCACATGGTCAGAAATGCTGGAGCCATGTCAGACCCCAAACCAGCTACAAGTGACATCCCACAAGGCTCAGTCCTGGGACCTCCCTTGTTTGGTATATATTTCTCGGAGGTACAGGCCAACAGAGAAGGACTGTGGCTGAACAAGTTTGCAGATGACTGCAAATTGGGCACCATAATCGACCCACCAGCTGACACAAGCATCCTACAAAAGGTCCTCATAGAAACAGACAACTGGTGCCAGAGCCATGTCCTCAAGCTAAACGGAAAAAAGTGTATAGTCATCCCTTTTGGCAAAAACTAAGTGCCCACAAATTACCACATAGGTGGTAGCCCATTAAGTATGGAAGAAGTGATAAGGGACCTGGGGACCCAAGTTGATAGCAATCTCTCATTTGACAACCACGTGACCAAAGTGTTTAGAAAAACATTTCATATAGCCCACCTAATCATGAAGGTATTCACATCTAGATCAGGGGAGGTCATTGTGCCTCTTTACTCATCCCTCATCAGGCTCATAATTGAGTACAATGCCCCTTGTGGGATGTACCTTATCAGAAACCTGCAGCAGCTGGAAAGACCACAAAAGTACCTCACCAGGAGGATCAAAGGGCTCAAACACATGCCATTCGCTGCCCAGTTAAAGAAACTGCAGCTCCCCTCAGTGGCATACCGCCTGCCCAGAGGTGATCTGTGCCTGATGTATAAAGCCATGTCCAACCTGGAATCAGTGGACATGCTGCACCTTGGAAAATCAGAATCCCATCAAGCTACGTGCTCAAGAGACCTGAACCTCAGGACTGAAATAAATAGGACATGCTGGAGTGACAGATTCATAACTCAGAGGTTCCCTTCACTCTTGAGTAAACTCCCACTCCAGGTTAGCCAGAGTCCCTCATTGACTCTCTTCAAGAGGAATCTTGATGAGTGGATGAGAGATCGTAGGTTTACCCTGGGTATCACTTCTATGTCACTGTTAGACAGAGGCACAGTATACTAACCTTGAAAAATGTCATAGCAACCTCCACTTAAAATGTGTGTTGAAAGCCAAACACACTCTGGCTAGGATTATAAATGCCCTAGGGCAGATAGCCTAGTATGAACCTATGAACAGAATCACACACACCAACTAGTACAACTGTGGTCAATGTGGAGTAATGTTTGGCAATGTCCACCCAAGTTGGTGAATACACAGCAATGCTGGACAAGCCTGGTTTAAGTAGGCCATAGCTGAACAAGATGCAACACGCTCATAGTTGCCCAACTGGCCCTTAACCAGTCTGGTCTGCTCAGTATGAACATTTAAAGCAGTGATGGGACTCAAACCCATGAGACTTTGCATCATAGTGAAAGTACTGAACCAGTACACCATGACAGAATTGCAGTGTTCAGCCAGTATGAAAGAATGTTGACAAGTCTTTGCAAACTATCCCATGGAAACCCTGCAGGCACAGTACAATCCCTGCTGAGTTATGACACAAAGGAGTCTGGCAGTAAGAACATAACATGACTTCCAACACACACAGTATAAATGTCAATATTGGTCATGTTCACACACAGCCACAAATGCAGTGGATGTCAGATCACAACATATGGAAAGGTCACACTGGGCATGCTCACACACTTGGATAAATGAGACATATGTCAGGCAACAAACCATGGAAAGCCTGAACTGGGCATGCTCACACACTTAGGCCATGTCTGAGTATAGCAGTCGGCCACACATATCTGGCAGTTGTATGTGTTAAGCCAGGAACCTCCCACAATCCAGCAATCTGCCCTGTACACACAGTTAAATGACAACAGACACATATATTAATATACTGGAACCCTGTCATGATCAAACATGGTACGCAGATACACAAGTTGTTCATAGAAACTGGGAAAGCTACAGCAATACAGACCTGCAAACAGTATCAGCAACAAATATTGTGCATCCCCAACATAAACCTAGGTGCAGAGGTCGATACTAGGCTGTCTGCCCTATTGAATTCATAAGCCTAGGCAGAGTGTATTTGGCGTCCGCCTCCCCTTTAGAGTAGCCTACTATGCCTCTGTAAAGTAGGTCACAGAAGGCACCCTTTAAGGCTAGTTTGCTGTGCCTCTGTCAAGCAGGGACACAGTGGAGATCCCAGGGGTGAATTTGCAATTTCCCATCCATGCGGCCGGATTTTGCTGGAAGAGGGTTGGCGAGGGGCTATGTCTAACTTTAATTGGGATTCAATTCCAAAGTGAGGGGAGCCTCTGGGTAATGAATCTGTCCCTGCAGCATGTACTATTTAATTTTGTGCTGAGGTTTAAGTCCCTGGAGTGTGTAGCTCTAAGGGTCTTTGATGTTATGAGGTGGAGCATGTCCATTACTTCTGGGTTTGACATGGCTGTGTACGTCAGGCATAGATTACCTCTGAGTAGGCGTTAAACAACTGAGTAGAGCTGGAGATCCTTTAGTTGAGCTGCATAGGACATCTGTGTGTAGCCCATGATCCTCTTGGGGAGGTACTGTTGTGGACACTGTAGTTGCTGCAGGTGTTGGGTAAGGTACACCCCCAAAAGGGCCATTGTAGTCAAACATGGGCCTGATGAGTGACTAGTAGAGGGCCACAGTGACCTCCCATGATCTACATGCAAACCCCCATGTGATAAGGAGGGCTATATAAAGGTCTTTGCAATGACTCTGTCAATGTGATTAGCAAAGGAGAGGTTACGATCTATGTTGGTCCCCAAATCTGTAAATACATGTTCTGTACTTAATGGATTACCACTTATGTGGCGATTTGTGTGCACCTTGTTTTCCCCAAAGGGGATGACTATGCATGTCTTAGCATTTAGCACAAGGCCATGGCTCTGGCAACAAGCATCCATCTCTGTGAGATCCTTATGGAGGAAGCATGTGTCAGCTGCAGTGTTGCTTATGGCCCCCTGGTTAGCAGTCATCTGTGACGTTTGTTAGACATAATCCCCCCGTGTTAGTCTGAACCTCAGAGAAGTACATACCGAACAGGACAGTTGTAACTGGTCTGGAACTGGACATGGCACCTGCAATACTGACCATGTGGGTTCCATCCCTGAGGCAGATAGCAACACATCTAGTGATATAGGGGTTGATATTTAAGCTGGTAAGCATATGTATGATGCCTGAGTGGGGTATTGTGTTGCGGGCTTCTGCAAGGTAGAGGTAGACTGTGTGAACTACCTTGCCCTCATCCATGGCTTCAGTAACCATTTCAAAGATATAAACTATGTGTAAGAGGCAAGATCTGCCCTTAACAAAGCCAAATTGTGTATGATCCATGGTCTGGAGGCTCACAATGTTTTTGATTATGACTTCCATGATAATACGCTCCATAGCTTTTTCTATCACACTAGTCAGGCTTATGGGGTGATAGTTCCTGTGGTCCATTGTGGCACCACCTTTGTGGAGTGGGAGCACTGTATTTGTATGCCATTCTCAGGGTACATATCCTGTAGTAAGGCTAAGTTTGAACAGTGACTTAATGTGAGTGTTCAGTTCTACTCAGTGCTCATGTAGGACACAGCCTGGGACACCGTCTGGTCCCATACATATGCTGTGTTATTTGCTGTGGAGAGGGCACCTTTCATCTGTGCATCTGTGATGTCAGGGAGATTACATTAATTTGGGTTGGGCATCTGTACCCTTGGGGAGTAAGGGGGGGGGTGTTTGTGCAGACTCTGTCTGCCAGGGTGTAGGCTATGTCCATAGGTTTGGCATATTTTGTGCTGTTATGCAACAATTCAGAGCATATCTGGGTTGTTTCCACACATATTCCTGACATAACTAAAGAAAGCCTTGTGATTATCTGTAGTGTCTGGTCAATTTCACTGTCGAAACGTGCAAGTGATGATTATATGAGGGATTGAAGTGTCTTGCCAATACTGTTCAGAGATGTCTTCCCTCTGTGGGATATTGCTCTGTTATGTAGTAGCTTCTTCCTTCTGTTGTACAGCTTATATATGGCCGGGGTCAACCAGACAGGTCTCCTGTGTTGGAGGAGTCATGGTTTTATTTGGGATAGCATGATCAATGCATACCTGCAGGTGCTCATACAATGTGTTTGTAAAGGATTCTGCAGATTGGGCTGTATTATCCTCCAGCACGGGGCCTTTGAAGTATTCCACCCCAGTCTTCACAAGTGCAAAGTCTGCTTTTGAGAAATTCTTTACAGTGATTTCCTTGGCTGGGGGTGGGGACGGGATATGGATCTGCAGGGAAAGTTGTTTATGGTCTGATCTTAACAATGAGGGTTCTACCTCTGGTGTGGAACATAGAGTCCTCATGTTGGTGATGATCAGGTCCAATATGTATTCCCCCTTGTGGGTGTGGTGACTGGTTGTGCCATAGCACATGGATCCACAAATTGTAGTGGCTGTAGGTCGATGTTGTTGAGGGCCTGAGTAGTATCCCCAGTCAATATTTGTGTACCTGAAGTCAGCCACTATAACGGTGTGTGTGAAGACCTTCATATCCTACACTGTTCCCAGGAAAGCCGAGTGCAGTTCCTGGGTATGGGGGGATGGACTGAACTACACACCAAAACAAAAGGCAGTTTTGCACAATGGTAGTTGTATATGTATGGCCTGTCATGCTTAGTGCAGTGGTACCAACCCAGAGGTGTGTGTATCTGTGATGTATATGGATACACCCTCTATTGTGTTGTGTGTTACAAGTCCTGTGATCATGAAGCATGGTATGGAACATAACCTGGCAGTGCCAGTGTGCATATGTGACCCTGAACTAGGCGTCTGTTAATGCACAGATATTGTTATCCCCCATACTGAGGGATAGTAAAAGATGTACATTCCTCTTTGGAAAGACTGATGATGTCAGCACCCTATAAATACAGCAGGAGAAGAGAAATCATCCAGTAATGTGAATAGCACACTGTGCTAATGTGTCTCTCTCAAGTATCATAACATAATTAGACAGGGGTTTGAATCTTGCAAACGCTGTGTGTACGGGGTGGCAGGGGGGGTGTGTATGTATGCAATTCTCTGTGAAAAGAATGGCATTTTTGAAGACTGGGATAACACACTAAAAGATGTACATTCCTCTTTGGAAAGACTGATGATGTCAGCACCCTATAAATACAGCAGGAGTAGGAAAATCATCCAGTAATGCGAATAGCACACTGCGCTAATGCATCTCTTCCAAGTGTCATAACATAGTTAGGTAAGGGTTTGAATCCTGCAAATGCTGTGTGTGTGCAGTGGCAGGGGGGAGTGCATGTATGCAATTCTCTGTGAAAAGAATGGCCTTTCTGAAGACTGGGATAACACACTAAAAGATGTACATTCTTCTTTGGAAAGACTGATGATGTCAGCACCCTATAAATACAGCAAGAGAAGGGAAATCATCCAGTAATGTAAATAGCACGCTGCGCTAATGCATCTTTCTCAAGTATCATAACATAGTTAAGTAGGGGTTTGAATCCTACAAATGACATGTGTGTGCTTGTCAAACAGTTTGTCAATGTGGTGTGTGTTTTGCTTTTATTATTGTATGACATATTATTATAACAGTAATTTCAATGCACACATCAGGTATGTGTGTGCCACATACAGATATGTACCTGTGACCTTTAATAGTTCGTATGTGTGAAGCCTGCCTCATATGATTACAGTTGTTACCTTTGCCAGCATGTGCTTCAGTTTACCAGACCTTAGGCCATACATGTATGTTGGTGACAATGCAGGCTACTGCAGTGATCTGTGTCCTAGGCCAACTATGTGACACACACCATGAAAGCTTTGATACATTAATGTGGGTGAGGGTTCATGTCTGGAGTATATGTCAGACATGTTAAAACACAGCAAAGTCTGTGAGTGATGGACATCCAGTGTAGGTGTATGGCAACTGTTGCTGATATGCATACTGACACCTTCTTGCTTAGGTGATACACCGAGGGACTGCAGAATACCTTTGGAAATGTGAATATCACAGGATAGACACGATAACACTTGTCCACATGTACACACCATTACCCAATCTACATGATGGGTGCTACCACCTACATGGTACTGTTGGAATACTATGTTAACTACATGCCGATGACAATGCTACATTTGCGTTACAGCAATACAGCATGGCTTGGACAACAGGTATCTGTCTGTATGATACCCTTGTGGTGGTTAGGTGTGTCATGTGTAGAATGCATTGTAGGCCACTGTATGCATTTGCAGTCATGGATGGACATATCCGTAGTGTGTTGACATGTACGTGAGACTGCTATATGCCAAAGAGTATTGTTCCCAGGGATGTGTGGGGCTCAGTAAGAATGGCTACTGGTATAGTGTAGTACTGCAGGGATATCACTGACACCAGGTTCCTACATTTGTGTATCAGTTGAGGAGACACCATGTAATGACCATGGAATGTCAGGCTATGCAGGCTGTGTATAGTACCAGAATGCAGACCATTGACATTTGGAAACCGTATCACCCACAGCATACTGTCAAACCATGTCATGTTCCATGCTAACCATGTTCACAAATGTACACCTGCAACTCTGTGCTGCAAACATCACACATGTACTGTCTACACCCCAACACATGCAGGCACAGGTACACACAACAGCCATGTGGCACACGTGCAGACAGTACACATTGGGAATTAACACTGGTGTATACAAAACTACAATGACAATCATAGTTAATGCATCATGCATGCTCGAATATACCCACAACAATATCATTACACTGTACTGTTAACAACATGATATTATTACTAGAGTGCTATGTAGTCACCCTGTGCATCAGCACCATGCTATCCTGTTCCTGCATCAATGTTACAGATGGCAGGAGGTGGCACAGTTTCATAATATGCATAGGGTGTGTACTTGGATTGCCAGAGTCTGCCATTGACACATCCAGTCGACATGTATGTGTGTGTGTGTTAGTGAGGGACAACAGTACAACATGGGGCAGTATTGATGCGATGTGTGTGTGTATGTGTTAGCCCTAGGTGTTAGCATTATGTATGTGTGTATATGCTTGCACACAGTTCCACCACGTGGCTGCCATATACGGGTGTTTGTGGACAGCCACAGACTGTACCTGCCAGGTCATACAGATCACTGTCTCTGGCCACGGACACAGTACCTGTGCCTGGCAGGGGTGCTACGGACAGTATCAGGTACTAAGCCAGACTGGGTACTGTCATCAGAAGCAGTGGGTTGTTGACTGGACACATGTCCCTGCTGGGACTGTCCAGAGCCATGTGCACGTGGTCTTCTAGGATGGTGTAATGACAGCACAGACCCAGCATTGCTGGGGCTGGTACTGGCACTATGGGAGCGGCTGAGGGTTTGTTGTCATCCGCGATGACTGCCAGCTGATGATGTTGCTGGTATACATCCACATCGATGCCTCAACTGTCCTGCACTGTCCTGGCTCCTGGACATGTAGTTGTGGAAGAGATCTAATGTGTCCCCCCAACATCTATCAATGACCTCTCTGATATTATGGATGGCAGCCGCAATGTCACACATAGTGTCATTCATAGCGGTGCGATGTGCTCTAAGCTCCCTCAGACCCTGTCTGGTGTACCGTTCCATACATGCCTGTGCCTGCATTACAGCCTGGAACATAGCTGAGGTTGAAAGACCTCTGTGGACACATCTGACAGGGGCAGTACAACCACGGATGCTCCCATGAGAACCCCTGGACATCTGCCTGTGTGGTACCATGTCAGGAATCTGGCCATGGCTGCTGTGAGGGGATGCATGTGCCAATGATACCACACTACCCTGGTCAATGCCCACTGTATGCTGTCCCTCAGCTACGGACATTGGTGACAATGGATGTATCGGCAGGATGACTGTGCGCATTGATGGGTTTGACTGCTGTGTAGTGTCGATTTGCTGACCAATGACACACCCTGTCACACCTCCCTGTGCCATTACAAATGTGTCATCATTATCACTATCCCAGCAGTGGCTTCAGGTTCCCTGCTGCACTCCAACAGAGCAACATCAGAAACTGTGAGAGGAAGATAGGAAACACAGTTTACAAATGTGTGCATGATGTTAGCACACATGCACACAGGTGCACATGCACGCATGCACACATCCACAGATGCACACATGCACACATGCACACAGGCGCACATGCACTCATGCACACATGCACACATGCACACAGGTGCACATACACACATTCACACAGGCACACAAGCACACAGACACACAGGCACACAGGCACACTCCTCAGTACAGCAGATACAAACACAGACACACCTGCAATCCAACACATACACAATACTGTTTGAGGGTGGGTGACAGTATCACAAGGAAAAACATCATTGCACACGTGTCAGCATGCAGATTATGTGTTGCACAGGAACATGCAGTGCAAGTGTAGACAGCCCTTGTTAATAACAGTATATGTATACTTGATGGTTGTGTGTAGTTGTTCAGTGATTGTCACCACCCTGGGACACAATGTGTACAAGGACATAACAAAGTTGTGCAAGTGTTACAAGCTGTGGGTGCATATATTTGCACACACACACACACAACACATGACGGTGCTACACAATAACTGCTATGTGTACTTTTGTGGTCAGTGGAACTGGATGTGGTGTAGTAACGTGAGCCATGATCAACATGCTTCTTGTGGTCAGTCAACAATAATAGTGTGTGCCAGACAGGCAGCTAGCATGCTGTACCTGAAGTGCAGTAACATGACTACATCCACAATTGCACAGCCACTTGTTACATGGGTGTATAAGGTGGCCAATAGTGAGCATTGCCTAACATGAATGTATTATTTGTTCAAGACTGTTGCACAAAGACATGATAGGCCTCTACCCCTCAGGTATATTATGTGTGCTGTGTAGAGGATACGTGGGATACTGAAGGGTAGACATACAGCAGGTGTCATAATTGGACATGTGTAGCAGGCTAAGCTGTAGTGTCTATGCCAAACATGTGTGTGTTGTGTACATGTGTATCAGGTATGCCTATACAATGTCCAGTACTGTGTTGCCACACATGTGTGTCATGCTCTGTGTATTGCATGTGAGGGAGGCAGCTACTGAAAATAATGGGATATGCATAGTCTCACAGCAAACATGCACAGCATGCATTATGCGTAGGTGTTACATGTGCACACACTACACCTCCATATGACATGCACATGTCATTAGCAATAGTATTGTTATTACACACTCACCAGCATGGATTGGCTGCCTTGCTGTCACTCCAGAGGGACCTGCAAAAATATGACAGTGATTGCCAGTGGCCACAACTGTACCATTGATACTGTGAGTATGATAAAGTACAGTAGTACAACAGGTGGCTTTCACAGGTGTACATATTATGCTCAGAATATCAATCTTGCAGAAGAATAGGCAGGTTAACAGCTACACACACAGTACATATCTCACACATGCATAAACTACCAGTACAGAGAACAGTCAACTACAGATATGGCATGTTACCTGCACACTCCATTTCAACATGCTGGGTCGCTCCGGCCTCCATGATGACACATGTTTGTGGATGTTGTTGTTGTTGGCCTGGAGCCACAACACATAGGAGGTGCTTCTCCACACTGGTGAGGGGGGTGGATAGGTACCCCACCACCTGTGGCAAGCTGTTGTCTGTGGATATCAGACGCATGCTGCTGGACATGTCTAATTAAATCACTGCAGTGATGGCATACCTGCTCATATGTCCGGTTATGCATGCCTATGTCATTTACCCGACGGACAAGATCTTGCCACAGTGCAGCCCTCTCATGCTGGTTCTGGCTGGTCCTGGAAAACAGCACACAGAAATTCTGCACCAGGCTCTGGTGGATCTCCTGATCCTCTGCTGCTGTATAAGGTGGGTTACGCTGATGCACCATCACCCTGGAAGGAAAAGAAAAATATGTGAGCAAGTCATGTGGCACACAATATTCTAATGTACTGATATCACTTAACTGCCATATATAGCATCTGTCTGTCTATCAGGGGATACACATGTTTGATACCACATATCAGTGCTCAGCCCACAACTCTCTGAAAGTGCCTCCCACACTCCATACAACAAACTAGTATACACCAGCACTCGGCACACTGTTTGGGATACAATGCACAATCTCACACTGGGGGTATGTATCAAGCTAATGGATGAAGAATATTGTCATCCCATGCAATGAATGCAATGCACATTTACAGTTTAAACTGTAATCCACCCTAGTCTTTGATGCCATACCCCTACCTGACATATGTGCACAGTTGTTAATATAGCCAGCATACTGCTGTCACAGAGTATACATGCTGCCAGGTACACACACATACCCTGTAACACACATGTGATTGCAGCCATGGTACAGGCATCATTACACACACATTACACATACATACAACACACAAATGTATGACGACACAGATGAGCATTAACTGTGTTCCTTATAGTACTGTGTGCCCCTACTTACAGATACCTATGCATGAGGTATGTAATCTGTGCAGACTACAGGAAACACACCAGACAGTGTTACCAGGGAATGTGAACATACACCATACTGTAGTGTTTAGGCCTACAACTTCAGGTAGTACAACAGTTCATATTTGAGCTGGATTCAACAGCAGTACCACTTACTGAGCATACATGTATTGCTTCTGCCTACGATGGGACACCGCAGTCATACACAGGGAACTACTGTACAACATATGCCAATCTACTATGTTTGCATCCCGATAACTGACACATCTTTCTCTGGCCTCACACCTACGACACAAACTACCATGACAGACACAAACTCACGCTAAGCTATCACACCTTTACAGACCTTGCACACAGTCAGTGTCACACTCATTCAACCTCACATAGCTGGTATTGCACTGAGTACATGTGTGTGTGCATTGTGTCATAGGTAGGTACTATGCTATTGGCCCTGGGCCTAGGACAGCCTAGCCATATGCTGCCCTGCCCTTTGGGGCACATGTAATGTGATTTTACTTGCTCCTGTGAAATGGTTACACAGAGGTGACTCACAGGGCATATTACCTATCTCCATAACATTCATCAGGGGTATGTATGACATCTACTAATAAGGAGCCCTGTTTGTTAATGCTGGGTGGTTTAGTCCAGGGTATGTCATATTTGTGTATAGAAGCCTGTACCTCCAGCATGTGCTGTTTAGTACGGTGACAAGGATTAGGGCCCTAGGTCATGTAGGCTGGACAGATTGTGAGGTGTTGCCATGGTAGTTGGCCGACTGGTATGGGTGTGACATAACTCTGTATGTCCAGCAGTGGTAACCTCTGTGTAGGAAGTATGCAAGGCACTCTAGCTGTGGTTTTGTGAGTCAGTCTGCATAGGGAATGTGTTTGAGGGCATTATCAGTCTTTGTTAGGTATGTCTGTGGCCTTTCCACTTGCTGTAGTTCTCATGGGAGGTATATACTGCATAGGACATTATGAGGTGTAGAGGGGCACACTGACTTACATTTCCCTAGCAGACACACCTTTTGTGATGACACTTACCATGTACAGGGATTACAAGACTAGTGTGCCACCGTGGATATCAAAGAGGAGGCTATTTTACACCTGTGTCCCATGTTCCCTTCTGACACCTCCAGTGGTAGGCAGGCAACCACCTATGTGGTAGTTAGTGTGGGTAACATGTTTTGGAATGGGGTATGGTACTGCAGTATCAACACTGGTGTTCAGTCCATGCCTTGGTCACCAGGCACCTGTTGCAGTACATCTGCCCCCATGTCCCCCTCTCTCACTCTCTTTATATATATATATATATATATATATATATATATATATATATATATATATATATATATATACACACACACACACACCGCTCTATATAACCATATATATATATATATATATATATATATATATATATATATATATATATATATACATATCTATAGACATTCATATCTATCTGTATATATGTATGTATCTACATATATATCTATATATGTATGTATCTATTATATCTATATGTATATACATATTCTATCTATATATCTCTATCTCTATCTATTTATACATACCTTTCTATCTATGTGTGTATATATATATATATATATATATATATATATATATATATATATATATATATATATGTAGATATATATATATATATAGATATATATATATATATATATATATATATATATATATATATATATATATATATGTATATATATATATATATATATATATATATATATATATATATATATATATATATATATATATACACACACACACACACACACACACACACACACACACACACACACACACACACTTCTAAACATCCATTTCTGTACATATACATGCACATGTAGGCACATAGACTGCCCACCTTTCATGTTGGGAATATCACTTCTGAAACAGTTGTGAGACCTACCATTCTGTAATGATATTGCAGTGTTGTGCAGAATGCATTATGCTGTCCTCAGGCCGTAAAGCTGTAGCAGGCCTCACTGGCTCAGTCCCACAGAAGTTCACCACCACATGACATATACTGCATGCTGTTTTCAATGCAACACACTACAACCTATATTGATATGCGCACATAGCAACCTTCAACTACATATGTATGTCCAGCCTTCACTAACAGTTGCAGTATGTCCCTTGCCCTATGCACATCTGCATATACATATAGATACAGACTGCTAACACATATGGCGGGTTCACAGTATGTAGATTATTAGATTATGTATTTTACATTACCTTTGTCTCTGACAGCTTATTTCTTTTGGCTTGCTAGATGGCTTGCTTGTTTTTTTGGTCTCTCTCTCTCTCTCTCTCTCTCTCTCTCTCTCTCTCTCTCTCTGTCTCTCTCTCTCTATCTCTCTCTCTCTCTCTATAGTTGCTGCAATGATATTATTGCATGTGTGGACTGGCAGTACAGGCTGCTTTTGTACGTATATGCACATGTGCATGTGATGGCCTCTGCACCAATTGGTGGCCAGCATTTAGTAATTGCATGCAGCATGCTGTGTGGTAATTGCAGTTCTCACTGTGATTTCAGGACACTGCTATAAAATGATAGGTTAGGTAGGTGTAGGCCTTTCAGTTTTGCAAGGTGGGGACCATGCTGGTTTGCTGTGGACACTGTTGTGTCAGTCAGAAGGTTGGTATATCTCTCATATCTGAGGCTGTGTTGTAGCCACTGAAATGCATGTTGCACTGAAACCTGACTGTTGCTTCTTCCAGTGCACTCTTCTCAGTGTGTATGTTAACTCACACCTGCTAATGCTAACACTGTTTACATGGGAGTATGTACTTTCCTGTGGGATTTGTGGATTAACTGGCATACAACAGTGGTTCTTGCAATGTGTTGCTATGGCTTTTCTATTTTCCCTTTACATTCACTCCTTGAATGCCTGATATTTGTCTGTACTGGAATTTGTTGCTATGGCTTTCCTATTTTCCGTTTACATTCACTCCTTGTAATGCATGATATATTTCTTTCAGCACTAAGCTCTTATGTGTTTGTTGTGGCTTGGTGGTACTTCATGCAGTCTGGTGAGCCCAAGGTCTGGGGTTTGATTCTTACAAAGGTATTTTATTTTGCTACTGAGCAGTACTGGAGCCTTGTCATACAGAGTAAATAAAGCACTTTTAAACAGTTGTAAGCGGGAAGCAGGAAGTCAGTGGGAACACCAGCTAGGGATGTGCAGCCTGGGTGTAGGGAAGGTCCATAGCTGCACATTTCTTTAACTGTAATAGCTGTACATATGTTTGACATTTGCTGTGACATTTGAAACCTTCCACCCCTGAGAGAGGGGTGAGAACAACTAAGTATATTGTACTAACAATTATGAATATCAGGCACATGAAGTGCTTGTGAACTGCTATACTGTCATTAGTATGTTAGATGGCTACATCCTTTGATATTTCTGTGTTGTACTCCTACATAAGGGCATGCTTGTGGAAGTAATTCTACAGCTATTTCCAGTGTGTTTAACAGCAGACAGGCTGATATGCCTGTGTGTTTCTGATGCTTCCAGGCCTCAGATACTCTCAGGTATATATTTGACCAGCCTCAGGTAAAGGTACATATCAGTGGGATACACCCGTGATATATTTCAGATATTCTGCAGTTGTGACTGTGGGGTATTTTGAGCATATGTATTACTACACCATTTCTGACATGCAAGTAGTGTCTACTGTAACTTATTGACAGTTACCATTACGTGGGATTCCCCACCTTTCTGCCTACTGTGAGTACATTTCACAGGGAGTCAGTGGGGCACAGGTAACATTTGTTTGCAAATCAGGGACATCCCTGTAAATCAGTCACAGTTGGGAGGTCTGGCCTCTTACCTATTCAAATATGGCGGTGTTTATCCTGCTCTGATACTGTGTGGGGTTTGTAAGGTGCTACTGTAACATTATTACCTACTAGCATCGCTGTTTCTCTTATCACACTAATGTAATGCAATTCCACAAAAATTGCTAGTAAAGATACACAGAACAAGCTTTGTGTAATGGCCTTCCTATTTTCCCTTTACATTCACTCCTTGTATTTCATGATATATTTCTTTCAGCACCAAGTTCTTGTATATCTGCTGTGGCTCAGTGGTAATTCATGCAGTCTTGTGTTTCCAAGGTCCTGGGTTCGAGACTGACAGGGGTATTTTATTTTGCTGATGAGCAGACTACAGGCCTTGTCATACAGAGTGACTAAGGCACTTTTAAGCAGTTGTAAGTGGGTTTGCGTGAGTTTGCACGATGCTTAGCTATGCTTATCTACGCTTAGCTAAGCGCACACCCGCTGACTACTGCTTAAAAGTGCTTACTCTTGCTAACACCTGCGCTATTTTCTTTTAAAGAAAATGGGGAAATAGGAAAGTGGTGAAAAAGGGGGCACAAAGAGGGTAGGACAGTAGGAAAACAAGCTCGGTATGTGCAGGAAGGATGTAGGATAGGCCCATAGCTGCCCAATTCTTTACCAGCAACAGCTGTGCATATGTTAGAAATTTAGAGTGAGATTTGACACCTTCCACCCCCTGAGAGAGGGGGGTGAGGACAACAAAATATGTTGTACAGCCAATTGTAATTATCAGTTTACATGTCCAGCAGACATGTATGTGAAATGGGCAGCTATGTATGGGGCGTAATTTTATTGTGGGAACAGAGTGCCCTTTTTTATTTTTTTTTTCAGGTGAGAGTGGAATGTGAGGTACAGGAAGTATGTATATTTGGGGAGGTAGGTTCGGGAGGTTAACAGACAAGACAAACAAGACACATACAGGGGCGGAGTATGACACATATGGGGGGTAAACACAATTGACGGGGATGGATGTTTGGATATCGCAAGCCCATGAGCCCACAGATGGCAACAGTGGAACTGAGATCCCCACCCATGGGCAGTTACCACTGCGCCTTCACAGCCCAGGCCGGGGCTGTGCTGGGGGCTGGATAGGACAGGTAGGCACACCCATGAGTTGCGCCACTCTTGCCTCAAGCTGGCGTAGGGGATCAGTCACAGAACGCCTGATCTCACTACGCACCACAGACCGGACCCTATGGAGGGTGAGTGGAGGCTTTCCTCTGGCCACACTTGCAGAGGGGGGATGAGCCCCATCCCCTGCAGCGCTTCCACCTGAAGGTGGCACATGGTCACCGGAGGAGGAGGTCCCGGCCTGGGCACTGGTGCCAGGTGCACTCACCAGCTGAGGTGGGAGAGGTGGGTCCGCTGGAACCCGCCTTCCCTGTTGTCCTATGTTTAGCAGTATGTTATGGTATTTTGGGTTAGTAACAAACAACACCATTCCAAATTAGTTGTAACAGCATGCATTAGTATTCCCATTCACCAAACACATATGGATTCCAAATGTTGAACAGCAAGCATAACACATGCATATTTAGGACAACAGTGGATATTCCAACAGCATGCAGGGTTGATTGTTGGTAACAGGCCATCAGGTTTGGATATGTAAACAGGGTACATGCATCAACGTACATGCAGATATGTATAAACCAACAGGACAAATGTCCATAGGAATTAATTGTGAATACTCATACCCAGTTTGGTGTGGAATAGCATCATTTGTAAACATAAAGTAGGGTGATAAAATATTACATTAACAACTTAAAATACCTATACGTATACTATGCATTCCTACTAGATGCAGATATATACCCCCTACATGTATTCATACAGTTTCCAGTATGTAACCTTACAAATGTTGGTGATAGAGATGTTACTGCTACATTAATATACATTCCATTTGTATTCATCCTGCTACATTTGAACAGTTACTTACAGTTCTAGCAGCACACTGACATTTGTGGGCTCACAAGCACAAGCTGCTCATGTACCGGATTAACAGGTAAATACTATACATGACACAGTTGAGGACTATAAATAGTCTTCTGACATACTGGCATTCCCATCAGCCAGTTTATATGGGCCTAGACAACTGTGGATGTTCAGCATTTCATACAACCATGCTATCTCCATAATGCAAGGGTACAACAACATATCCGAAATGTGGGACGGACACAGTCCAGGTACTGTAATTTATTAAAACATTTCACTCTTTGGTTATGGCTGTCTCATTCATTTCATTATGCCGTGCATGCAGTATACCTTTATTACAGACTTCAAGGTCTTTCTCACATTCTCTCTCTTATTTTATATTTACATTTCAGGATGGTACTTAATTCTAGGCTTTATTAACATTTATTACTGGGTTACAACAATCCTTTCCAGCTGACTCTCTTATTTCATATGACAGTATATACAAGGATGTATTCAATACTTGTCTGTCCTTTATTGATAGGTTAGAACACTCATTTTCAGGCTGAAGCAGTTATCTGATATTACAATACAGGTGGGAATTCTATTTGAGACTTGTTTACTCTTTATTAATGGATTACAATACTCCTTTTCAGGCTGCATCACTTATCTCATAGTTTCATAGGTTAGTACTAAGCTAACTGCCCTTGCGAGCCATTTTAAGCCTAGCCAAGTATCCCTTGTGAGACTCAAACCCTGCACCTTGTGTTTATAAGACAAACACCTTGACCATTAGGCCACCCTCCCAACCCTCTCTTAGAATACTAGCAGAAGCTTTATTCTAGGCTTATTTGACCTTTATTACTGGGTTACAACACTGAACTCTTTTACAGGCTGTCTCACTTATATTTTATAATAATACCAGCTGAATAATTACTAACCTGCCTGGTGGCGCAGCCTTACCAACCTATCAGCATGGGCTTGCTGATTCGTGGAATGAACACCTGCAGCTGTAATACAAATGAAGGGATATTGGAACATACCTATCCATACTATAGGCTAGGATAGCATTTCTTACATACTTAATTACATGGATACTTACTCAGTAGTGGGGAATTTGGCATTTGATGGGCCTCCTGGATCCATCGGTTCAGTTGGTCCTCCTTTCGTTGCTTCAGGTCCGCATGGTGGTGATGAACCTGTTCACCAGTCCTCAGAATGCCTGTGGCACTGGTGAGATCATGTGCCAACTGGTTCCATGCCTCTGCCTTATACACACCCCATTGAACCTGGCCCTGCATGAGTCGGCCTTCATGATGATGGACTAGGAGCCAAACCATATATTTGGACTCCTCAATGCCCCACCTTTGCGCTCTAAAGTGATTTCCCTCTATGACACCTGCCATCCTGACTGCAAATGGGTACCACAATCAGTTATGGTGTGTATTCCCACCTATGGAGCTTATATATGCCGGTTTTCCCGCACTTATTTGTGATTGGCCGGTTTGGAAATTTCTCAGCTAAGAGTAAACCTGCATTCTCATGGTTATATTTTCATTCATTCCTATATGTATGGTAATACTGGATTTTTAGGTACAAGTGTCATGGCTTAGTGTTTCAGTACTTTGACTATGGTGCACATTATCCCAGGTTCGACCCTTGTCATTGCTTTTTTATTTTACTAATGTGTAGACAGGCTAGGAGGTGTGTCTGTGTAAAGGCGGCTTTGCTACACATTGCCAGACATTGCCCGATGGTAAGCTGGTTGGTGCACTGCGCAGCTCTCCACAAATTGCTTACACTGAGTAAAGCGTTATTTAGTTATGTGCAGTCATATTAAGTTGGGTACAGCACTGCTTAGCTACGGGCACTCATATTAAGCTTGTTAAAGTGCTGCTAAGCTACGGGCAATTATGATCCTTTTTATATATACATAATATAGGTTTTGTTCACAAATACATGGGCCATTGCATTACATTTTACTTAAATTAAATTTATATATATTGGGGAATTGTGTCATACTTATTTAAATAAAAATGGAGGGGGATGTTGTGGGGCTTGAACCGTGACTACCTATTCTTTGGGCAACGTCTCTCCCGCTATGCTATTGCTACTTTGCTTAATTTGCATATGTAGATCTTATATGCTTTTCAATGTCAGCACTGCTAACTGTGGTTAAGCGAAGGGCATACCCGTGCAAATGAGCGCAAATGCGGGCAAACATATTGGAAATTATAAAAAAAAAAAATGAAACGGTTATTTTTACTTTTTAAACACGTTCACTAGGGTTTAGTCTGTGGGGATGTGTGGTGTTGTGTTTCTTGACATTTCAGTGGACTCGCTTGTGGGTGTTTACTATCAGGACTCTAACTCTTCTGGGGGCGTGTCCCTTTGCAGTACTCAGCAATCGGACATGCCCCCTACTTTCCTACATGGACCGTGTTAGACTAGAGTATGAGTCAGCATGCCCTCATGAATATGCATGGCATATTGACGTCATACCGTTCAACTGCAGCTTCCGTGTAAGACTTATTTAGTCTTACACAGAGGATTGCTGAATCCGGGGGATTGCCTTTCAACGGTAGTAAGATATCAGCAAATAGAAGTATTTTAGAATTCATATTATGATCAGACAGTATGCCCACTATATCTTTATTTGATCTTATATAATTTGTGATGGGTTCCATAACTAGTGTAAATAATAGCGGAGACAATGGGCATCCTTGTTTTGTTCCCTTATTTATTTGTATTGATTGTGATATATAGGATCCTATGTTTATGTAAGCTAATGAATTGTCATAAAGATTATTTATAAGTTGTTGAAAATCCTTTGAAAAATTATACTCTTGTAATAGTAGCAATAGATAATTCCAGTTGACAATATCAAAAGTGCTATTAATATCTAGGCTTACTAAGGTTAAACTATCACTTATATTGTTGGTATTGTCAATTATAGTTAAAATTCTTTTAATATTGTCATAAGTGCTTCTATGTCTTATAAAACCAGTTTGATCATAATGAATTAAGTCTGGTAAAATTGTTCATAATCTAGCTGCAATTACAGACATAAATATTTTGTAGTCAACATTTAGCAATGGAATTGGTCTGTATGAAATGCACTCTAAAGAATCTTTATCTGTTTTCAGTATTGGTGTAATAAATGTGTATTTCCAGGAAGGTGGAATGTTTACTTGGTTTTTTACTGTTTGAAAAGTATACTTAATGCTGTTTTTGGCAGGTATCTGACATTCTTTCAAGTTCTTACAAATTTATTTTTTTATTACAGGTCCAACACTTACATTGATAGTCCTGCAGTTATAACTGTTGTCATTCAAGGCTGACTCTGATGCTAGTACTACACAACCATTACATGGGGAAGTAAAAGTTGTGATCATTGCTTGGCACCAATTTTACTGTATGTCTGTGCATAGGATGAAAGGTGTACCCCTTAAAAAGTCAGCAAGTGTGTTATCCATTTCCTCTTGGCCAAGGTGAGGGTATATTGTGCATGCGTATGTCTCCATACACCAACAACAGCTAGGGGCTCCCCCCTCTGACTGTTCACTTATGTGTGGATGAGGTGATCTTGTCAGTAGTGGTAAATTGCTTGGTCCTAGCCCTTGGTGTTCCTGGTATATCTGTTATCACAGGATGACACTATGTGGGATAACACAGACTGTGATAATTGTGGCAGAGGTACTAGGATCATACTGCAGAGCCCTCCCCCAATCGATGTATCTAGGCACCAAAACCGTGACTTCAACAGCCAAACACATGGTCTATTATATTTTTTGTTTGAGCATGTGCCTTATTATAGCATTCCTCTGTTTGTGTGTGTGCGTGTGTGTGTATTTGTAAGTGTGTGTGTGTGTGTGTGTGTGTGTGTGTGTGTGTGTGTGTGTTTGTGTGTGTGCATTTCTGATGGGCGTCATCAGCCATGGTTCAAGTGCATACACTATATCCCCCGTAAATGGCCTTATGGCACATCACCCTTGGAAAATGTCTGGTGGAGCTGTGAGGTGTGCCACATATGTGAGTTGTGGTAACTAATGTTGTTGCCAGCACACACATTCAGGATGATTTCCCTGGCATTACACACAACCTAAAAGTTAATGGAGTGGAGCCCTTTTCTGTTGATATAGATCCTTCCTTGTTCCCTGGGTGGTGTTTTAATCTCAATGTGCGTACAGTCTATAGCACCCAAGACTTCAGGAAAGTATGCTATGGGGTAACTCCTGCATAGTTCTAGCTCTGTCCTTGGGGGTAGGGGGAAATATATATAGTTACTGGCATGCTGTATTATAGCATGCGGGAATTGGTGTAGGATCCTGTAAACTGATACGTGTAACACTTCCAGCATGTCCCCGGCGGGTAATTGAAAGGTTCCGGTAGCTAATTTGCTAAAGGCTACACATACCCTGGTCTCCACATGTATTGGTTCCTCTCAGTTTGCCCTTGCTCTCAGTTGAAGATGACAGAGGTTGCAGAGTTCCTGGAGTGTGTCTCTCTCCACTCTATAGCACTCTATTATTTTCACCTCATACAGACCATGAAAAGTTAAATGGGGTCTAACTACCACTTATCCTTGCCCAAGGTCTATCAGCAGCAGCAGCATAGACTTGAACCTATTCCACATACACATGCAGAAGAGCAGCAGCAGCCCCTAACTATGCTATTTCCTTCTGGTGTAGTTTCTGTGGCTGTCTTTCAATAGGTTTTGGAATACAAAACAGAAGGCTACACTGTGTGTACACAATTGCTTTATAGCTTGTTGAAATGCTCTGCCATCTTAAATCGGTTAATGAGCATACAATTCAGCTGCTTATGCAGTAATTAGCATGCTGCAATGTTTACAGTGTTTGCATGGCTCTGCATATCATGTAAAGTTGCTTACTGAGTACCAATTGGTGTGCTGCCATTTGCGTGTTGTGCCACTATGCAAACACAGTTTAAGCAAGCCATGTAGGGTTTATTGAATCCTGCCTATAATTTAAGAAAGGTAAGCAATTTCTTTCTTAAATAATGTTATTGCATAATAGCAGTAATCCAGTCTCCATGATCAAACCACACCAGCCATAGGGAAATATTGATATACCCACACACAGACATGAATTCATTACATCCGAGTGACGCCTCCAGGTGCATCTGCAGTTAACTCCTACTGCTCCTCTAGGCGTCAAATATTACTTATGCATATTTGCATTAATAATTCCAAAACCATGCCACATACAAGGTTTAAAAATATTTTATCTTGAAGCATACATGATGGCTAACACAATTGTATTGACATTTGACCTCTGTCAATGAATATTTGTTAGAATTGTAAGGTGATAATTTAATTTTTAAAGGCTCAGGCCACATCCACTAGGAGTTAAAGGTACATACTCAAAATAGTTGCACTGGAGTGAATGAGCCTCAATATATGTTAGAAAGGGTCTATGTCATAACACTTAAAAGTCATTGCACCAAAACTTATATCCACTTCATTGAAAACTTAAAACACTGGAAACTCATTTCACTGAAAACTTTATTCATAAGAAATATTTCCTAAAAACATGTTTTCAGAAGGGAAAGTCCTCCTGCACTCACTGTGCTACCTTATTTACATATAAACCAAAAAAACAGCACCGAAGGAAATGGAACGCCAATAAATATCCAAATGTGAAGATCCAAAACTCAGTTTTATTAACGCAAATGAATTCTCAGTACCACACGTTTTCATCACAAAATGCAACTTCATCAGACAACATTAGGGAGTAATCCCTCAACTTATATACAATTGATTAATAAAACAATTAAGTCTTAAAAAGATAAACATCGTAAAAATACTGCATTGTATAAAATGTATATAAAATGTTGTGTATGAAAAAATATATATAATAAATATATGTTGTACATATATATGTTTTTATAAAACATGTTCAAAATATATTGCCATGAATAAATAACATCATAGCTTAAAATAAATAAAACAAAACAAATAAAATATAATATGTAAAGAATTGTAAAGTATGTATTTAAATGTAACCTATTGTAAACCCTACACATTGATAGCTTTCAACTTTAATATAGGCTTGATGGATATATAATCATCCAGGCCAGGTTCCGTATTGGCTTCCAGGGAAATTTGCCAAAAGGTCTCTCTGTGTTCTAGTTTTGCCTGCCATGGCCCACCCCTTGGATCCCTATTGACACTTTCCAGCACAAAAAAATTGATATTTGGCTGTGGGACATGCAGATGTATGTTTGAACAAACCATTAGTGTTATTTTCCATTTGTATATCATGCATGTGTTCATAAATTCTGCGTTTTAAGGTACGCTCGGTCTTCCCCACATAATATGCCGGACATTTTGAGCAAATAGCCAAATATACTACCCCATGACTGTTACAATTGTAATATGCTGTAGCCCTAATAGTCCTATTTTTTGCCAAAAGGAATACTTGGTCATCATGCACAATGTATGAACATTGTGCACATGACCCACATCTAAAAGTACCCTTGCGTGGACGAGTAGAATTATATTGAAAAGGGCCTGTTTCTAATATATTTTTTACACTTTTCCCTTTTCAAAAAACTGTCGTCATGTCTTTACCATGCAAATTGTGCAAATCAGTAACTTCTTTGAAGGTTTCCCATTCATTTGAAATAATGTCCCTGATGTTACTGGAATTAGCACTATACTGTGTAATAAAAGCTTTTTTAAATTCTAACTGGTTGTCCTCTCTGCTTGAATTGTTGGGAACAATTCCCAAACCCAAAACTGGTCGAAATCTATCCTTTCTGCCTTCTTTGACTTGTTCACCTGTATTGCATATAAATTCTTCTGGGTAACCTCTGTCTTGAAACAATTGAAATAATTTATCACATTCTAACAAGAAATCTTCGTCATTAGAGGTCATCCGAGATATCCTGACGAATTGACCTTTGACGATACCTCTTTTTTGATGCATGGGATGTGAGCTGTTAAAGTATATGTAACTGTTAGAAAACGTAGGTTTTCTATATACAGTGGATCTAAATACACCATCATCATCAATACTAAGAAGAACGTCCAAGTATTCAACTCTGTCCACATGAACATGACATGTAAATGTAAGAAAGTCCGTGGTGGAAGCTAAATATTCCATAAAGTCCCTTATTAGGGTATCTGGTCCGGTCCAGAAAATGCAAATATCATCCAAAAACCTAAAATAGGCTACCCAGTGTTCCCTAAAGGGACAGTTAAATACATATTTGTTCTCCCAAACAGAAAGGATGATATCCGCATATGTGGGGGCACAATTTGCCCCCATAGCGACACCAGATGTTTGTTTGTAATATTCACCTGAAAAGTAAATGAAATTGTGGTGTAAAACCAGTTCTATAAGCTCCAAGATGACCAAAGTGTCATTATTACTGACCTGGGGGCAAGATGTAAGTGCTTCTTCCAGCCATAGTAAACCCGTTTCGTGTGGTATCACGGAAAACAGGTCCACAACGTCTATGGTCAGGAATTTTAAATTGGGAGCCAGGAGTTCGGGAGAGACCTGTCTTAAAAATTCCCATGAGTCCTTTAATAAGTGAGTGGCTTTTGGCCACAAACTTTTGAATTTATGATCTAGAAATTTTGAAAGCGGAGAGATTTTAGAACCCTGTGCCGCCACAATGGGTCTTAATGGTGGATCATAGACGTTCTTATGTACCTTGGGTACTCCAAAAATGGACGGTACCCTAGGTTGAGAATTGTCCAAAAATATATAAGTACTGTAATCTATGGCTTCTTGGTCCAATAAATCTTTTAGGGCCAAGTCAATCTTTTTGTAAGCAATGTTGATTTCATTAAGAGATACTGTACAGTATCTAGATTCATTGTTTAATATAGTATACATTTTGCCCTCATAGATGACTTGGTCCATGATGACCGTTCCACCCCCTTTATCTGGCTCCATAACTCTAATACTAGTGTCTTGTCTAAGATTGCTCAACAAGTTGTTTTCAGGGATCATCAAGTTAGGAACATATCTAGCATGTCTACAATAATTCCTGATTTTTTGTTCTATCCTAGTCTCCAGATTTTTGAGTTGGGGATGCAATGGAGGATTAAAAATACTGCTCCTGTGGAGACGATCCTGGTGGGGAAATTCCTTATTTCCCAATAAATTTTCTAAATTCAATTTTCTTATGAAAAGTTTAAGATCCATAATCACATGGGTGACATTTCTGCTCCTGTTAGGAACGTATTTAAATCCCTTGGTGAATAGTTCAAAATAAGTATCAGAAATATGTAAAGGACTATAATTATAAATAGTGTAACCTTCCTTCTGGCATATAGGGTCAGTAGGGCCAGGTGGATCTATCACAGTATTGTTATCAGTCTCGGTAATATCTATTCCCAAAACTGAACTTGCGTTTGATACTGATTCCTGTTGTTCCTCATGACATCCCTGTAGGGATGGCGTTGAGGGGAAAAAGGCTGCTCAGAATGTGTTTTTTGCTGATTACGTATCCTTTCAGATCTCCTGGGAAGTGGGTCTAATCCCTGTGCCTGAGGTCTTTCTATATCCTGCTCATTATCATAAAATGTAGGATCTGAACTAAGAACTGGTTTGTGTTTTTTGTATGCCCTAACATTGTTAGAAAATGGAATAGGGTACTGGCATCCTTCTTCATATTCCCTGATGTCTCTATGTAATTTTTTATACTTTCTTTTCAGAATTTCTTCACATTTGTTGTCCACATCCTTTCTAATTTGATAATATTTCTTGTTTTCAGTCTCAATTTGAAACATAAGATCACTAGTAACAGCCATATTGTACTTTACTATATCTTGGTCTAATAAAACAATCTCTTTCTCGTTTTTCCTAACAATGGCTTGTACAATTTCAAGCCCACACTTGTCAAAAGCATTAACAAGATCAGTATGGAAATCACTTCCTGCAATGACATTGTTCGGATATTTGTAGACCCGAAGGCCTTTAGGAACTAAGCGCTTGTTGAGACATTCATTGAGGTACATATTGTCTAGTTTTAAACTACGGTACCTGTACAATGAGGTCTCAAGCACCGCCATAGAGTCCATAAAGTTAATGTTATTTTCGGTCCTGTTAAGGTGTTTTCCATGATGTTCAAAGGTAGGAATATCCTTATACCAGTCCTGAAACGTGGTAGATGGTGTATTACTGCTCCCTGGTTCATCGTTAGACTGCAAACAACGTTCGTTGCCAGCCTGTAAAATTTGCTGTGTTCTGTGGAAATCTGTAGCCATTGGATGACGTCCTCTGCTGTTAGAAAGAGGTAAGGCATGAGCAGTAGTTACACCAGGGGTGTTGGAAATACCCAGAGTTTCCATGTTCGGAACGTTAGTAGGTTTAGAAAGCATTTGTTGTAAGTCTTGTCCTAAAGGTAGCAAAATGGCTATTAATTGACTAAGCTGACCAGTGAGCTTGCGAATTTTGCCCACTTCTGAGCGAAATGAAGGTTCTGGGATATCGGCATTAATAGTCTCCCCCAAGACTTCCATGAAAGCACCGAAAACAAACTGCACGGAAGGAAATGCTGGTGAAAGAAACCAAAACCAAAAAACCAGCACCGGAGGAGATGGAACGCCAATAAATATCCAAATGTGAAGATCCAAAACTCAGTTTTATTAACGCAAATGAATTCTCAGTACCACACGTTTTCGTCACAAAATGCAACTTCATCTGACAACATTAGGGAGTAATCCCTCAACTTATATACAATTGATTAATAAAACAATTAAGTCTTAAAAAGACAAACATCGTAAAAATACTGCATTGTATAAAATTTATATAAAATGTTGTGTATGAAAAAATATATATAATAAATATATGTTGTACATATATATGTTTTTATAAAACATGTTCAAAATATATTGCCATGAATAAATAACATCATAGCTTAAAATAAATAAAATAAAACAAATAAAATATAATATGTAAACAGTTGTAAAGTATGTATTTAAATGTAACCTTGCGAAAACAATAAGTGAGTCCAACAGAACACAGCCACACGATAAATCCAAAAACCTTTACTTGTAAACGTTTTCGTGTACAGAAATACATACACTTCTTCAGACAAGTAACACTGAAACCTCTTGTGAGTTTAAATATACTCACATACCCTAATAATTGTTTAATTTTAATCAATTTACTAAACAATCTATCAATTAAACAATTGCCATATACATTCATTCAAACCTTTTTAAAAACGCAGCTTAATATAAAGTATTCACTTAGAAAAGATATATTCCTAGTGAAAAACTAATATATCAAGGACACCATTCTCTACTATATTATGGGATATAAAAAAATGTATATAAAATATTAGTAAATTAATAATGATAGATAAATGCATAATAAATTCATGTTAAATTTATAATAAATTCATAATAAATTCATAATGCATTCAGCAAATTAGGTAAAAAATATACCTTTATATCACATTTATGCAAGCTTAGGGAATAAAAATAAGAATAAAAATAAAAATAAATATATTAATATAATACAATAATACAAATATATATATAAGAATTATAAGTGTACAATTACCTAATAAGAGCTTTTTGTTTTAAGAGACATTTAATAGAACACGTCCCATTAATCCCTGGGTGGGCGTAGGCGTTTGTTTTAAGTTGCCATAGCAACTCACTTTCTTCCAATTTAAGGTGCCATGGCCCGCCCCTAGGGTTAATGTCTATTTTTTGAACCACATTGAACAAGAAACTATGATTGTTGTTTTCCATAATATGTTTTGCTAATGGCTGTGTTCTGTTGGACTCACTTATTGTTTTCGCAGTGTTTTAAACTTTTGGAAGTTTCGTGTGTGTTTTGATGATTTAAATGTAACCTATTGTAAACCCTACACATTGATAGCTTTCAACTTTAATATAGGCGTGATGGATATATAATCATTCAGGCCAGGTTCCTTATTGGCTTCCAGGGAAATTTGCCAAAAGGTCTCTCTGTGTTCTAGTTTTGCCTGCCATGGCCCACCCCTTGGATCCCTATTGACACTTTCCAACACAACAAATTGATATTTGGCTGTGGGACATGCAGATGTATGTTTGAACAAAGCATTAGTGTTATTTTCCATTTGTATATCATGCATGTGTTCATAAATTCTGCATTTTATTTATATATACTATATATACGTTTATTTATATATGCTAACTCTATGATCAAACAAGCACAGAGAAAATAATAAAAAAAAAAAAAAAAAAAAAAAAAAAACACCACAAACAGTGACTCAGTGCTTAGGGTCAAACAGACATTTGCAGATCTGGGGGTACAACATGACGCTGACCACTGTAATTTACACATGTTGTGCTAGACTAACTTCTCCGATAACTGCTTTGAGAAGAAATTATGCCATTGTCTATTTTCTACACAATTATATATACTTCTACACTTTACAGTGAAATGAGGTTTCAGTGAAATGGGTTCGACCATTTGGATTTCAGTGAAATGAGTTTTCACTGCTGTGAAAACACCATGATATACTAGCTTATTAATTAGGGCAACAGATTAATGCCGAGGTTTACTGGGGAAAGGATACAGGGTTCAAATCACCCCCCCCTTATATTTAACCTTTTTTAACCCATATTTTATTTATAAATAGCATCCCTGATGGCTGGTGGCAGCACAGAAGAGTAATACCTTCTGTGGGAAGGTAAGTATTGGAATACATTTTAGTGCCTTTAAGACACACTACATACAGCATCCCTGGTACCTAGTGGTTCTCCACACCATTTTTTGGTATCTAGTGCTCCCCCAACACTTGTTTACATGTAAGTACCATGTAAGTACCATTAAGACATTTAGCTAAAGAGTTCTCTCTGTTGTTTATAGTTTTCCCTCCTAATCTCCATTATATTTATGTTTAAGTGCCATTAAGGCATAACATTTAAGAGTTCTTCCTAGTGTCCAGTTTCTCCCCACCCCTGTTCCTTTTATGCACTATTAGAGCATGAAATGTTGGAATTCTCCCTGGTATTTATTTTTTTCTAACCTGAATTCCATTATATTTAAGAGCCATTAAGGGAATATGAAAAGGTTAACTATGTTTTAAGGAACACTGCTTTTACTATCCCTGGTATGTAGTGGTTCACCAGACTATTTCCTTTTTTTAATTAAGGTATCCTGGTGTCTAGTGTTACCTCCTCCTTCTCTGACACGTTATGTTTAAGTGCCATTAAGGCACAATTTCCAGTAATTATTCCCTGGTATCTAGTGTCCTCCCAATACACTTTACATGTAAGTATTATCAAGGCAAGTAGCTAAAGAATTCCCCTTGCCATTTATTATTTTCCCTCCTGAACTCCATTATGTTTAAATGTCATTAATGCATAAATGTAAGAATTATTCCTGGTGTTTAGTTTCCCCCATCACTGTACTGTTTTGGTATCTAGTGCTCCCCCACCACTAAGACACAAAATGTAAGAATTTACCCTGCTGGCTAGTGATCCCCCTCCTCATCTCCATTATGTGTAAGGGCCATTAAGGCATAATGAAAAGGTTATCCATGGTCTCCCCAAACGACATATGTAGAGTTGAACCTGCTGGCCAGATGACCCAATGTTGCAGGATTTACTGGTTATTCTAGGGGTGCTTGCAAGTATGATAGACCCCACCCACTCCCAGAACACACACACACACACACACACACACACACACACACACACACACACACACACACACACACACACACACACATTAATTCCATACATACATAGACATACACCCAAACACCCACACCTACACACATACATGCACACTCGCACACATACACACACACACACACACGCACACACACACACACACACACACACACACACACACACACACACACACACACACACACACATGCATGCACACACTTTCCTCCCTACATACTTACTCATTCACCCATACATGCACACGTCTTCCCCAGAATGCTTCATTAGCATCTTGCATGTCCATAGAGATAGCCCAGTATGTTGCTACACATCCTCATACAAAAGCACCATGGTATGGCTATCTCTGAATGTGAATAGGTTACTATAAGAGATATGCATCATGTACACATCATGATAACCTTTCTGTGACCCACATTGACACAACAATTCTCAGAAAAATATAATTAGGGAAGTTGAATTCAGCAGTTCTGTTTGATCAAGCAGGTCAAAGTGGGTTGCTTAAGTTTCCTGTGAATGACACTACTCTTAAAAGACCTTGCACATTTAAACCCAACCTTATGCAATGCTCTTGAAGCCTTTCAATCCATTTATGAAACTGACATTAAAGCAGTTTTAAAAAGTAATACATTTTGGAATTATTCCAGTCAGGACAAAGCAGCATTGAGTTTCAATAAGGCAAGAATGTTACAATAACTTAATTAAACCGATTTCAGTGGAGGAGGTAACAGAGACAATTAAAAAGCTGAAACCACATAAAGCCCCAGGGCCGGATGGATTGACCTCTGAATTTTACAAAACCTTTAGTGAGATTCTGAGTAGAATACTTTCACAGACATTTAACTATATAATTCAAAATAAAATTAATGATCCTCACTTTAATGCTTCAAAGACAATTTTGATACCGAAAGAGAAAAGTGATTCTAAAAACCCAGATAATTACAGACCCATTTCACTCTTGAATATAGACATGAAAATTATGACATCCATTCTGGCAAATAGACTGAAAAGGGTCATAAATTTAATAATATCAGAGGAACAGGCGGGGTTTATGGATGGGAGACAGACCACTGATAATACATTAACGCTTCACACATTAATTTCCTACGCCAAGCATAAAAAATCTCAATATTTATGCACTTATAATTGACGCACAGAAAGCATTTGACAGAGTTAACTTGGAATACTTATTTGATATGTTATCATACTTTAATATACCTCAGGATTTCATTTTAACATTAAGGAAAATATATAACAACGCATATACAAATGTATTTATCAATCAGTAATGCTCTAAAAGAATACAAATTAAAAATGGTACCCGACAAGGGTGCCCACTATCTCCTATTTTATTTAATCTTTATTTGGAACCATTATTTTTACACATTAAACAAAATGTTTTTTACAATCCCCCAACATTATATGGTATGAAGATAAATATGGCTGCTTTCGCAGATGATTTAAATATATACTGTACCACACCTGTGTCAGATACCGAGAAAATATTAAAAGCAGTAGAAGACTTTGAGAAAATCTCTAATTATAAACTTAATTTTAAGAAATCCAAAATATTCCCATTAAAGACACCTACACCCTTTTCATTGCTATCATTGATAGGACAAGTAGTGATGGAAGAAAAAATAAAATATCTGGGTATTATATTTTCAACTGATAATACATATTTTTTTATAAATACTGTTAAATCAATTTGGGATCAGATGACATTAGATTTGAAAAGATGGAGTAAATTGAAATTACCAATGATGGCAAGAACTGCAATTATCAAAATGAATGTTCTTCCCAGAATACTTTATATACTTAGAGCTGCACAACTCAGAATCACGAGGACATTTTTTAAACAGCTTCACATAGGACTAGGGAGATTTCTCTGGGAACCTAGGAAAATGAGGATAACATATGAGAAACTGATGGCTCCAAAGAATAGGGGAGGTCTAGACTTACTGGATTTTGAAACTTATTACTTGGTAATTAATGCTAACAGAATTTTAAGGGCGATTTACTTTGATAGAGGCAGTCTGAAATGGGCGCCCAAATGGTTGGTCTTAACCTATAGACATGTAACTGGAGTGGGAATTAACTGTAAAGCTCTACCTTTTCTGAATAGAGGAACACTCAGTAAATATGACTTAATGGAACATATTAAAAGTTATGTAACTTCAATTCAAGATCTTTTTACTTCATTAAACCTACTAAAGTATATGATGGTGTTTCAACCACTCCACAAGAACCCAAATTTAGTAATTGGGAATAAATTGATAGACTTACAGAAATTCCCTCTAATAAAGGATTTAATCATATTGGATTTCTACCCCTGTCTTGGGGTATCAGTTCATGATATTTTATAAGAGAAAAATCTTCCTATTTCCTATCTAATTATAATGAGACAACTAAAAGATCTGGCTATAAATTATTTTAACAACTTTGAACTTAAAGAAGAGGAATTAAATATATGTCGTAATCTGTGGGAAGCTCTGATACAAGACAAAAAATATATAACTACCTCATATAAACTGATAAAAGAGATGAAATATAATAAACATATTCTATTATCGAATTACTGGAGGCAAACATTAGTAGTAGTTGATGACAGCAAGATCTTGGAAGCATTTAATCTGACATTAAAATCAGTATCCCTCCAAAAATTACTATTCACACAATTGATGATATTTAACAATGCCTACTATACCCGTCTTATTCTTCATAAATTTGACTCAAAGAATTTGCCTAAATGTCCATATTGTATAGACCAGACAGCTGATCTGTTCCACATGTTCTGGAGTTGCAAATGCATTTTTAAACTTTGGAATTCGTTAAAACTTCAGTTACAGAAAATGGGCTACCAACACTCAACACTCTCTTGGGAATTTATGATCCTACATATTCCCCCAGACAATTTAGACAAATCAAAAAGGATCATAATCATGAATATTTGTTTATTAATGAAACTAAGAAAATCCAAAAAAGAGTGCAAACAGCCAAAAAAGAACTCTCAGTAACTTCCGATGCTTCTATAGGACGTTTTTAATAGCACAATACAAACAAAAACATTAACGCTGTTCAGACAATAGTATTTCCATGAGTTTTCATCCAAAACAAATGGACTTCCTCAGACAACATTTAAAAATTAATTAACCATTTATATACTGGCATTCATTATCCTAATAACCAATATTGCATCAAGAATGACTTAATACATGGAATAAAAGAGGAAAGGCATAAATATTACAAAATTAGGCAAGATATTGATGATAAATGTAAACAAGTTATGCAACGGAAGTTAGGTAAATTAAATAGGGACATTTTGGAATATGGAACTGGCAATAATTATCCCAAGCCTATTGTTCCTAAGTGGGATACAAATGTTAATAGTAGGAAATGGAACAAGCCTGGCACTATTTATAAGGATTATAGGAATGATTATCAATATGATCAGGAGTTTCCCCCATTAGAAAGGGAAATATATGAAGAATATAGGCCTCAAAACAGAAATGGAAATTTTTATATGAGGGGGGGAGAGGGGGGAGGGGGAGGTTTTAAACAACAGCCCCTCTGCCATAATTACTGAGCTGGATGTGAAGGACATTGATATTGATAACGTCAAACATACTTATAAAGATTTTTCTATATATAATTATGGTAATTTTATTATAAAGAAAATCATTTCAACTTACTTAGCAAAGGATTCAAGTTTATACCTTGTTATAAGGGTGATACTGCCACCACGATATTAGACACTAAGTTATTTATAAGAAAAATTAATTTAAGTGTTTTAGCTTCGAAAAATGTCTATGAGAATGGAAATAATAGAATAGGACTGAGAAAGAAATCTACCTATAACCCACCGTTATTACCACAGTTAAGGAATTTTGAAAAAATCCTGGAAGATGAGATTAGATGCACACAAAGTAAGAATAAAATTAGATACAACAACAATTTGAAGAAGGATGAGAAGGAGGCGTTAGTAGAATTAATGAATAACGCTTCTATTAGAGTAATGAAGCCAGACAAGGGTGGGGGGATGGTAATAATGGACAGCATTATTTATGAAGGAAAGATGAATATGATCCTTAGAGACGAACAAAAATATACAGTTGTTTCAAGGAATGAGGTAAATTTAGCATACCAACGGATAGATAATATGTTAAAAGACTACATGTTTGAAGGTGTAATAAAACCTGAATCACACAAATTTCTCGCTGTAGTAAAACCTAGAATAGCCACAATGTTCGGAATTCTGAAAGTCCATAAAAATTGGTTAGACCCACCCTTGAGACCCATAGTTATGGCTGAAGGGTCAAAAACAACACCCCTGGCAAAATATGTTGACATCACAACAAAACATATATGGACAAATAACAAAATTATTCTAAAGGATTCATGGGATTTTTTAAAACAACTTTCTACTGATTATTTTAGAGTTGATCTTTTGTTTATAACTATAGATATTGTGGATTTATTTTCCAGCATACCACACGACTGCGGTATGGAAATGTTTGAAGAATGTATATTCCAGGACAACAAAATGACACAAGATGAGAAAATACTCTCGGTAGCCCTCATGGACACTATTTTAAAATATAATTTTTTATTATTTGATGGAGAATATTTCCAACAGAAAGCAGGAGTGTCCATGGGGGCGGCGTGTGCACCTACATATGCCAATATAGTGTTGTCCAAATGGGAAGAAAAATGTGTGTTGAATTCTGAATTTAGTAAGGAATGGATTTTGTACAGAAGATTCCTCAATGATATAGTTATTTTTTGGACTGGGGGAAAGGAAAGGTTCATGGAATTTATGGAATACATTGGTCACACTACCAATTTTCTCAAATTGACTTATAATATGAGTTCGGAGGTGTTGCAATATCTAGATATAGAAATAGTTAAGAATGAAGAACAACAAAATTTTGTATCTAGAGTGTATAGAAAGGACACCTATTGCAACTCTTATTTACATTTTGACAGTGCTCATCCCCCTTCACTGCAAAAGAAATATAGTAAAGGGACAATTCGTGAGGAGATTGAGAATGACTAGTTTAAGTGATGATTTTGAAAAGGAGTGTAACAAATTAGAGAAAATGTTTATAGAAAGAGATTACCCTGAGAATTTTGTGACCAATATAAGAAGAGAAGTGGAAACAGGTAGGGAAGAGAGATTCAAACCCATTATTGGAATGAAAGAATTTAAAACATTCCGAGAAGAATGTAACAAAATGGGAATTATAGAAGAACAGTTCCAAAGAAATTTAATTGTAGAATATAATACACAAAATCTTGGTTTGGG
Source organism: Protopterus annectens (assembly GCF_019279795.1). Classification (NCBI taxonomy): domain Eukaryota; kingdom Metazoa; phylum Chordata; order Ceratodontiformes; family Protopteridae; genus Protopterus; species Protopterus annectens. Next base: position 787,748,779 of record NC_056735.1, read on the forward strand.
TAATATATTAAAAAAAGAATGGGACAAATTCGCAGCCCTGACTGATATTGAGGAAATTAATAACATTAAACCCAAATTAATCTATAGGAACTCTAGAAGTCTAAAGAACATGCTGGAGAAAAGTAAGAAAAGTGCAACATACAAGAATAATAATAAAAAAGTTGGAACCTTTAGATGTGGGCGGTGTAACCAATGTACCTATGTTAGGGACAAGAGTGAAATATTTTTAGCAAGTAGAAACATTCTAATTAAAAGTAATGGTTACTACAACTGCGATACAAAAGGAGTGGTTTATTTGGTAACCTGTGACAAGTGTCCATCCTACTATATAGGAAAAACTGAAAGAGAGTTAAAGAAGAGAATGTATGAACATGCTTACGATATTCAAAAGGAAAAAGAGACAAATGCACTCTTTAAACATAGTAGGGACTGTGTGGGTTGTAAATTTCATTTTTTTATTCTCCAACAAGTCAAAAGGGATGTTAGGGGAGGCATTTGGGAAGAGATTTTGGAAAGCAAAGAATTGTGGTGGCAAGTGTACCTTGAGGCAGGAAAAAAGCCAGGTTTAAATGATTTTTTAAGTATAGTTTCTTTATTGAAAATCAAAGCAAATAAAATATAGATGCAGTATTTGTTGTTAAACAGCAGAGGGTGCAATACATTAGAACATACATAGTAGATTTTAACATATGCACATGCACTTTCATATATTATTAAGTATTTATTTTTTAATTAATCAATTGTATTTATGTAGTTGTAACAATATTATCATTATTATTAATTGTTTATAGATGGTTTATTGATGTGATCAAGTTTTTATGTCTATGTTAGAGTGTAACAGGGATTTTAATTAATATTCATGAGGCTGATGGTTGATTTGTTTATTTTAAACTTTTACTTCAAGATCAATTGGTTATTAGGATAATGAATGCCAGTATATAAATGGTTAATTAATTTTTAAATGTTGTCTGAGGAAGTCCATTTGTTTTGGATGAAAACGCATGGAAATACTATTGTCTGAACAGCGTTAATGTTTTGGTTCGTATTGTGCTATTAAAAACGTCCTATAGAAGCATCAGAAGTTACTGAGAGTTCTTTTTTGGCTGTTTGCACTCTTTTTTGGATTTTCTTGGTTTATTGAGTGCCTTTCAGTGACTGGTTATTTGGTTATTAATGAAACTATACATAGCTTCAAACTGGTTGAACCCGACCCAGACATCTTGGGAAAATTTTAGAACATTAGCAATAAGACCCATATTAGCGCACAAATTGTTAATCAATGACCATAAGAAAAGCATAAATAATATAAAAATATGGGAGCAAATCTTTGATATTGTGTTGGCCTAGAGGTCTTATCCACTTTTACTCAGGACATATATTTATAAGACAGATTCAATCTTAGATTTAATATAGGTTGTAATAATAATACAGACTGTTGTTTTTTTCATGTTGTATTTCCTTCTTAATAATTTGTGTTAATATACAATGTTTGTGTAACTTTTGGAAGCAATCATGTACATATTGTATATACATAGTAGTGTGTAGTTATGTAGTTGAAAAATAATAAAGACGGATTATTGAAAAAAAAAAGAATGTTACAATAACAATTGCTGACAGGAGGGATGTTTACTGAACAAGATACTAATGAAAGAATGTTCAAATTATAACCAGGAAATGTTTTTCTTTAAGCATTTTCCACAAAAAAAATGTCAGCTAATGATCTCAATGACATATGTTAAAAACGGAGAGGTACACTTCATACACAGAATTTTTTTAGGGGCACCCTTCATAAGTTAGGTATCATTTCTGTAATGCAAAAGATACATATTGATGCCAATGGCCTTCCCTTGAGGCCAGTTGTTTTGGAAAAAGGGTTCAAGATTAAAATTATTTTAGGAAAAGAAATTTAAAGCATTGGTTAAGCAGATTAGACGTTCTATTGCAGATTCAGCAGATTATATAGGCTCATAGGAGATCACTTTGCTAATGTTCCTAGAGCCTTTTTCAGCCTAGCTATTCATGCCCCAAATTTCCCAGTTATCAATACCCATGGGCTAGAATGACTTTGGTATATGCATGTGACTTAGGGCATCTGCAGACTACCCAATTCAGTATCACTGAGTTGAAAGGCATTACAGTGACAGCGGATAATTTTATTACTAAATGTGATGTGCAGATCTTGTATGCCATGATTCTACACCTATTCTTTGGGTTAAAGAATATCTATGCAGTTCATTGCAACTTTTGTTGGTAAATTCTGTCACTGTTGTTGGAAGATGATTTTATGGGAATGTTTGCAGATGCTTCAAGATTACAGATACTGTGTTTTTAAAAGCAGAGTGTTCTAGCAAAACCATGGCATTGAAATGGGGACAGTAATGCCCCAGTTACATGAATTTGGTCTTGGCTCAATTGAAATACATGTGCATTTATAATAATACTTTTTTTCTCGTGTGATTTTTTTCTAACAAAATTCTTTACGGACTTAGCTAACCTTGCAGTCTGCGTATTTTTATTGGGGAATTTGAGTATTTTTTTGTCCACCATTACTTTAACTTTATGAAGTGCAGATCCCAAGGTTCAGCTGCTACTCTACCCTGGTCACTAATCACTCCTAACAAAGTTCTTTAATGCCTTAGCTAACCTTGCAGTTGGCGCAGTGTTAAAGGGGAATTTGAGTGTTTTTCTCCTCCATTGTGTAAAGCATATCCCAAGGGGCAGCTGCAACTCTTTCCTGGATGGTATCACTCCCAACAAGGTTTTAATAGCCCTAACTAACCCTGTAGATTAAGACTATGAACTGCTTATCTAAATTCCAGGCAGCTGTTTCCCGCTACATGCGATGAATGGTCAATTAATGAACATTTTCAGCTAATTGAGCAGATGATAGTGTTATCTCAATGTCGAATGCTAGATATTATTGGGGGCTTACTGCAGTTCTACGAAGACTTTATTTTTAACAGTTATTAGAGTTGCTGATTAAGCGGAATGTTAGCGGACTTAAGAGCTATTTGATACGGTGATATTTAGAACTTGAAGAACTCAAGGTCTCTAACTAGCTGCTTCTACATTGCCTAAGCCTGTGTTAAATTAAATAACATATTTTGGATAATGACCAATGCATTTTCTGGCAAATGTTGTTTTCAAATGTGCAGTATTTTACCATTTAGTTTGCTTATAGTCTGCTTCTACCTTGCCTAAGCTTGTGATAACTTAAATTTTTTTTGGATAATGACTTATTGCATTTTTTGCCCAATGTGCTCTCATATGTACAGTCTTTTACCATATACTTTGCTTTTAGTCTATGTTTAGTCCCACTGCCTATTTCAACACAGTTCTCTTCTCCTTTTGTGCACCCAGCTCAACAACTGCCTGACCAGTACTAGGTTTAGGGTATTTATTCTGTCCAGCACTACTGCCTCCTCCCTAAGCTAAGGAAAAGAGACAAACCTCTGTGGTCATCTCTCCCTAAAGAACTCAAGAAAGTACGTCTCATACTGACTGTTATCTACATTTAAGTTTGTTACATACACATCAGGTGCCTACTGCTAACTCCATAGCCAGGACAGCCAGCAGCTAAACCCTTCCCACCTCCCTACAAACAGTATATCCTACTCATACAGCCTCCTTAACTTTGTGTATAACTACCTTTCTCCTTAGAGCTCACTCTGGTTCAGCCTTGGTTGTAGTTTCACCCATTGACCACTAGGTGGCACCTCCCCTTCCAGGATCTTTTCCCTTACCTATTTCACCTCCAGCATACAGAATTTTACCAAACACCCTTTTCTAACTTTCTGATACGCCCACTTACACTCCTTCCTCCTTCCACTGCTACTACACACTTCATTATCTCCTTTAACTTATCCTAACAATCAGCAGTTCACTGATTGTTTTCCCTGCACTTGGTCCTTCTCTGGCTCTACCCACTCCATTCACCATGCGGGCTCATTCTGCTCCCCTACCCTGCCTCCAATTCCCACACGCCCCCACTACTCCTACATTTATACTTACCAAGCCACACCCCCATTGATTGGACATTCCCACTAACCACTTTTCAACCTATCACTACCTACTCTTCACTCACACATCCCCATTTACAAATTATCTTACACTCACTCTAATACACCACCATACCTTTTTCTTTTAACTTATTTAGCACACAAACCACTATGTCTACACATACTACCACTTCAACTTTAAAACTCAAACCTTTGTACTACTTCACACCCCCAATGTTGATACTTTATATAGCTACTACCTATGAATTCCACTACCTGCCTAACTATCTACATCCATCATCAGTCACTTCCACATATACCCAAACACACAACCCTCCTGTAATACTACCTCACCTCTTCTCACACTGAGCTACTCCAAAACCTCTCCATTCTATACAAACTAATTAATTAAACCCAAAGAATAAAA